>NC_133651.1:246147262-246447262 GCF_009905375.1 Apium graveolens
GATATAAGGAACCCAGAATATAATGAAGTGGAAAATGAGGATTTTAAATCAAAAGATGACCCCAATTATGGGGAGTAGGAAGAAATATTTAGACTGAGAAAACAGAAGTTGAGCAAGATAGGAAGAACTAGGATGGTACTCCTATTGGGAAATTCATGGACCTATCTAAACAGAACTTATACTTTTATTTCCAACCACCACCTTGAGGAAACAATGCGGTGAGAAATTTTTTTCAGGACCTTTAAGTCGCTAAGCTCTCAGAGTTCCAAGGAACAAGCTGACCTAGCCGAGGCAAGAGCCTGGCTAAAGGAAATAGAGAAATGATTTTATATTCTAAATGATTGATGAAGCGCAAAAGACTATTTTTGTCACTTACCCTCCTAAGAGAGAGGCCACCCGCTGGTGAAAGGCCAAGAAAGGCACGGAGCCAGAGGTTATGATAAACTGATTAAAGTTCAGTCAATTATTTTCGGGAAAGTAATTCCCAAGGATAAGGAAATAGTGTAAAAGCTTTGGAGCTAGAACAAAAGCGGACGAATATGATGAATTATGAATCTAAGATTGTAAAAGATGTCAAGATTCGTCTGGAGGACAAGAATCCCAGAACGACGTGATGTTTGAAGTCAATGATTAGTGGGTACGTGAAATGATTGTAATAGAAAGGAAAATAAAAAGAAGCCGAAGTGGAAAGGAGCATAAAGGCAATAGAGTTTGAGGAAGGATAAGGGAGTTGGGTATGAGGAAACCCTAAAGACTCGTAGCAATAGAAATAGAAAAGTATGTAATCGTCAGGATGAGGGTGATTCACCATGAGTTAAAGTTGATGATTGAAGGAATAAGAGATACATATATTTTATCCCCTGTAAGTTGGGAGGATTTGAGGAAACCTTGAGATAGTTCGAAGGATAAATAATGAGACGCGGATAGACTGAGGAGACAAGGAAGTAAGAAATTAGGAAAATTGGATGAAGGAAGTGACCTTCAAGAATGTGAAGTGTAAGACCGGTGGCTTGATACCCAGAAAGGGAAACGCCAGGTATGAAAGATGTCCCAACATTGAGATGACTGTTGAGATAAACAACAAAAGTAAATAAGGAATTATTAAGAAGAAGTTCACGTTGAACACGACCAATATCTTCCTGAACATCCTTGTTATCGTTACCAAATTAGGCAAGAAAAGTGGATAACCGTTGTTATCTTTTGGAGGCCATATTGATTGACCTCATTTTGAATACAGATGTTATTGTGAAATTAGGCATATACTATCGAGGTGGGAATGATTGAATAAGACACCCTTATCAGGGATATATGACTTGATTTATCCATGAAAGGATGCATGTACCTTTTTAAAGGTGGAATTAAGGATAGAACATCGGTAACTTAAAATGAATCCTAGGGGATGCATAAAGGTTGGCATTTAACCCTTAATAGGGATAGTATGAGTTTTGACAGTATGAATTGGAAAGGATTAAGTTAATAACAACCTTTAGGAATCAGTGGAGAAATTTTTTAGAAGTATATAGACAATGATTCTGGTATTAATAAATGGTATCTTGATATGCCCTGTATCTAGGGAATACAGGAGGAACGATTCAAGGATAACCTTAGAGGTTTTACAAGGAGAAAGGTAATACTCAAAATTCTCAAGAATAGAAATGTTGATAAAGGAAATATGACGTAATTATAATGATGCCAAGTGGGGCACGTGTTAAACCACGAGAAAGTATGGATCGAACCAGTAAAGGTCGAAATTGTTCAGGGCAATTAGGACCTAAGATAAAAGATGTTCTAAGTATGATTGAGAGTCAGTCGTGACAGTGATTAACCTCTAAAGACTGAGGCAATAACTTATGGAAAAATGGTGATATTTTTTTTACTCATCAGATTTTAAGGAAAACATCTTCACATAAGCAGTGATTGAAATGAGGTAGAAAATTTATTTGGAGGTGGTTAAAATGACATTGACTGTAAGGAAATTTTACTATCAGGAAAGGCCAAAGAGGTGGCCGACACCTTAAAGGTAAGAGGATAATTATAGGCGCTTGTGCCAAAGGAATACAGTGATGATGGTTAAAGCTGTGAAGGTTGTATTATGATTTGGAAGATTGACATTCCTTCTGATGACTGTGCAATACCCAACCGTAATAGTAGTTGGTAAAGGTTTAATTCGTGTAATCGCCATGAGCAGGCTATCTATCTCAGAAGGTACTATCTTGAGATAAGCCAGGACCATGTTTCAAAAAGGACTAGACAAACCTTTGAGTTAAGTCTTCTATTTAAGGCATATGATTAAGAATGGTATTAACCTGCTATCGTTGCTTTGATTGAAACTCTTCTGCAATTTTATCTGCTTCATGTCATGAAAGTACGTCAGAATTTGGAGTGTTCTTCATGAATTATGAATGGTGATTATGTTAACTCCTTAGAAGAATTCTATACGACATGTATGGACTTTGTATGGTTAGATATTAAGATTTCATGGAAAGTGAATGACGATAGTAGGTCAGTGGTGGACCATAGTAATGCAGCAATGATTCTGCGAGTAAGGAGCTGATCACAACCGTGAGAGTTGTATTGGAATGGATGTTGAGATTGAGTACCACTAATCGGGTCGTGTTGACGTATAAGTTATCTTTGATAGAAAAACTAGGTCGATTATTTACCTATTGAATATTTATTCCTTCTTATCAATAGAGAGTCGTATTACTATACGAGGAAGGTTGCGATGCAAGCATAGAATTCTAGTAACGATGATGTCTGGAATGAGACCCTAGATTCGATTTTCGATGATGAGGGACTTTCAAAGGTGATTAAGTATAAGCTCGAGAAAGAGCATGGGTCCATAGAATGATGGACGGAATAGCAAAAATATTTAAGCATGTGAAATGCGATGCGATAATAATTGATGTTGATATATATACATATATGTTTTGTTCTCGTATGACAAACCTCTATAGTTCAGAGGTAGACTCCAAGCCAGATATTTTGTGGCAATATATTTTTTCATATATACAATTCTCTTCAATTCGTTCTTTTCTTTTCATTTTGTATAAGCTGAGAAGAACAACCCTTCTAGAAGGGGAGGTATTGTCGAATGACTATCTATCTGTGTGATAGAAGCCTAGTAGGATAGCAAATGTTGTTTAATTGCTTGTCAAGTACTAAAGGCTGGCCACCTTCTGTACTAACTATGCAATAGAACAAGTGTTCATGATCATAGTTATCTCTCAATAAATTCTTTTACTTCTATATGAAGGACCAAGCTTTCGAAGATGGAGGCAGCTAGAGAGGAAGTGGTACCAAGTATGGTGGTATTCCGATTCTAACGCGTTCGTGATACTAAGGTTGACGCGATTATTAAAAGGTTATAGAACGCTAACGAGCAAAAGTGTAATCAGTATAAAATTTGGTACGGAAGATAGTAACAATTACGAACTGGGAAAGAGTGGGTATTGAGAAGCAAAAGATGTAGATCTAGATGAGATAATGAGAGTTTGTACAATAGACTTGAAAGAAATTTGGAGTGATCACTTAACGCTGATTAAGTTTTCTTAAGATAATCGATCGTATGTCAGTATCGAGGTATCGCCTTACAAGATCCTTGAGGGAAGACAATGTCGATCTCCCTTATGATATGATGATATTGCAGAGCGTAAGATGCTTAGACCAGCAGTGGTCCAAAGGACCAAGGATATAATAGATTAAATCAGAGGACAGCTGGTAGTAGCCCAAGATGAGCACACGAAGTATGTTGATTTGACACGAAAGGACAAAGAATAGGAAATAGGGGACCTAGTAATGTTAAAGGTATCCCTTGGAAAGGATTGATGAGGGTCAAAAAGAAAGGAAAGCTAAGCCTCCGAATTGTTGGACCTTTTGAGGTATTAAGACGTATTGGGAAGTTAGCATATGAGCTAGCCCTACCCCGAACATGTAGCAAGACATAACGTGTTCCACGTATCAATGTTAAGAAAGTGTAATTCGGATGCCAGACAAATAGGGGCGTATGAGCGCATAGACATGCAACCAGACGTAACCTATATGGAGCAACCAGGAAGGGTTATAGATTGAAAAAGGAACAAGTGCTTAGGAGAAGGGTTATCAAACTATTCAGAGTTTGATGGAAGAACCACAATGTGGGAAAATTTACTTGAGAGTTAGAAAGTGCAATGCTAAGAAAGTATCCCTATTCATTTTCTATCTGATTCCGGGACGGAATCCTTTTAAGGAGGGGAGACTGTAATAACCCCAATTTTTGGAATTTTTGAAACCTTTATGAATAGTGCTTTTGCTGAGTATGCTGAATAAGAAAACTTTTCATACCACGCTATGTAGGGGTTCTTTTATTGATCTTCTGAGATATTATTAGTACTCTATGTGGTATATAAGTGTATGCAAAGATCGTCAGAATCCAAATCCGAACACTTTGATTTTTTCCCGAAAATCCACCAGATATCGAAAGAATTGAGTATAAGGTAACAGGATAAAAAGGATTTAAATTCAAGGATTGTAAGAGAGGATCATAAAAGGAATATAATGTATTGAGAAAGGTTAAGGGAACCCAAGTAATAAGATCCCGGGTATGATCCCTCAAACGATAAACGAAATCGAAAGTTAAGCGAACCGTATAACAGATCAGCGGTCATTAGCCAAGTAATTAGAAGCTAATCAAAGAGATTAGTGGGGATGATGTCATCAAACCAATGAGAAGAGGACAAAGGTGGGCGGGTGACATCACATGGTGACATAAGCATGACCAAAGCAAGTGTGTTGTTGGTTGATTTAGAACCACACAAAAGTTACCATGGTAAAGAGTAAGAAAACAAAACAAATCAAAATCAACCAACCAACAAATCATTTCACCAAAACACAAAATTATTTCATTTCTTCATCCAAAAAGCTCTCGGCTTTTCTTCTTCTTCAAAGCAAGAAATTCAAAATCTTAGTTCCAAGCTTTGTTAATTAGCAAGGTAATTATCCAAGACTCCTTATGCATAGATATAGCTATCCTATAAGTTTGAGCTCCTAAATCATTCACAATCTCTTCCTAAAAATCATGGAAGAAGATGGTGAATAGTGTTTTTCAAGAACTAAAATTTTTGTTCTTGAGTTTTTGTTTAGATTAAGCTTGGATAAGGACTTTTAAGGGTGATTCCAAGCTAGTTACTTGATTCTCCCTCTCTAAGGAAGGTATAACCCCTCCAAACCCTAACTTTACTTGAGTATTAGGTTTAGTTATGTTGTTATAGTTCATGAGAGGCTTGTTTGTTGTGAATGTAGAGGATAGTTGGTGTTGTAATGTTTTGGAGTTGTAATTCTTGGATTATTGATTAATGAACTTAAGTATAGTTTAAATTCATGTTTGAGAATAGTATAAATTGATAATATTGAGTTGTTGGGACTGTTATGGTGAAGTATGGATGGATTTTTGATTGGGTTGTGATTGTGGGTTTATTGTGGGTTGGTTTGGAGTAGAATAAAATTGGTAATCGCGTAAACATAGCCGTCGTAATGTCCGATTTACTTTAGACTGTTTTTGCTCTTAACATTAGGACCCGTGAACTCACTGCTAGGTTTTTATCATTGCCATTATTAGATAGTTCATGTTACGAGCTTCGTTTTGGTATGTGGTTCGTTTGAATCCGATATACGGTTTAGGAGAAACGACCATTTTAAGTAACGACGTTTCACGAACGAACCGTTGCCACTCGCCTTACTTTGAAACATAGGTTAAAGACCTTAAAGGACTAATTGGAGTAAGAAACATTTATGTGAAGTGTATTATGCAGTTGGTAAGGCACTCGCGAAAGAATCGCCTTAAAACCCTTAATGGTTAATTTATTAAAAATGGTGGAGTCGAGGGTACTCGAGCGACTTAAGTGAATCTTTAAGCGCAAAAGCGAACGTTAGGGTCTAATTGGTTAAAGTATAGATTCATAAGTGACTTTGGTTTAATTCCAACTTATATGTTGTTTATAGGTTACCAGACTCGTCCCAAGCCATTTATCACCCCCAGTCGCTCAGGCAAGTTTTCTACCCGTAAAACTGTTGTTGTGATGTATATGTGTATATGCATTATCTTGTGATAGATGCATGATTGTTATTAGCAAATTCTTGCGATATATTGGAGCATGTGATATGGTATATATGCATGTCTGTTTCTTAATCTTGATATATATCTGTTGGTTCAAATGCTTATAGTTGCATAATACCTATGCTAGAGATAAGCAGTAGTTGCGTATACCCTGAGGATATGGGACCCAAAGGTGAACCCTTTTCTAAAACCGGGAGTAGATGTTCCCGAATATATGATATATATATATATTTATATATATATATATTGATATAGTTTTCAAAACTATTAATCGAATAAGGTTTATTCGATAAGTTTATATTATTTAATGAATATTACTTGAATATTCATTCGAGGACTTATGACTCAGTTTATATTATTTAATTAATATTACTTGAATATTCATTTGAGGACTTATGACTCAATATATATTATTTAATGAATATTACTTGAATATTCATTCGAGGACTTATGACTCAGTTTATATTATTTAATGAATATTATTTGAATATTCATTTGAGGACCTATGACTCCGATTATTTGCTGAATAATATTCTTTATTTTATTAAAGAATAATGTGTCGATAATCAAACTTACTTTTGATTATTCAAATAAAGATATTACTTTCGTATAAGTATGTCTTTGGTTATTTACTATTCATTTCAAGTATAAGTTTTACAACTTCTACTTCAATTATTTTTATAAAGATTATTCTTTATGGAAATGTTATTTAAATAATAATATTCAGATATTTTCTAATATATTGGGACTGATTTACTTTTTTAAATCAGCATTACTCCAAACACTCTTTAAAGTGTTTTCAAGTCTTTAAAATGATTTTTAAAAGTTAGAGCGGATCCCAAAACTCATTTTTTTATATATTTAAGATCTTCCTTTTAAAGGGGATTTAAATACTCGCTCAAAACCGGAGGGATCCGGCTCTGTGGTGTATTTTATATTCGCAACAAGGTTGCTGTTTTGGTAAATGAATTGATTACTTACCCAACGTTCGGGAAGTAAGTCCATCTATCGAGTCGGCATAAGCAACATGGGCTCAGTGGGCGTCCATGAAAGTGTAAGTGGCTCAGTGGGAGTCCATCAAATGCGTAAGTGGCTGAGTGGCAGTCCAGCATAAGGTCCTATTGCGACCAGGGTGATGACCAGTGGGAAATTCATCCATCTACTAGTAGAAAAGGTTACTTATTGGTATCTTTGCCTGATCAGCAAGATACCGGGTTTATGCCACAATTCTTTTCCTTTCCAAAAATTTATTGGATGTAACAAACTCTGTTCATACTTTACATAACAGAGGTTTTCAGGAAATGTATAAAAGATATATAGGTGTATATATATATATATCGGGACTTAATGAAGTATCTCGTAACTTCATTATTTATAATGATATTTCAAGGATTGAATCTATTCAAGTCTTATCTTGTAGTCTCGTCTGGGTGATGAACTTTTGAATCTGATTATAATTTGAACGGTGGTAGTTCAAGTAGTATTCAGATATAAGTATATTGGAGTATCTTGTAACTTCATCTTTTAAACTTATATCTAGTAACTGATTATCTTGTGCATGTCAAAGATTTTCAGAAAAACGTTGAGACAGGGTTAGATATATGAGATCACCTTGCAACGATATTTTTATACAGTTATAAACTGGAACTCTGTGTATGTTATACATGTCAGAGGATTTCAAATATTGTGAAAAGTATATATATATATATATGTATATATATATACTGAATATTTTGCGACTTGGTCGCGTTAAGATATCAACTTGGTTCATTTCTTTTGACCAAGACTTTCATGAGTACTATGAGAATGTTCATATACTGTTAATCATTATACACATTATTTTGGTGGGCTTGTTGCTCACCCTTGATTTCTTCTTTCATCACACAACAACAGATAGAAAAGATGAACAGGACCAAGCTCCCGATTTGCAAGCGGTTAGGAAACATTCCGCAGTTTCCTGTAGGCGTTGATGCCATTATAGCCGAGGTAGGATCTACCAATAGGCTAGGTGTTAGGGCGAAAACACGCGCTAATATTCACGCAAGTATACGCGTTCGCAAGTAATATAGAATACTTTCTAGCTCGTTCCCTCAGAGACTCAGACTAAATTATTGTCTAATTAAACTCACTCACCAATGTATGATTACTTCTCAATGTTAAGATACTAACACTTAAAATTGTTGATTAAATATTAACTATAATTAACTACTTAATTAATCACTTAACTAACACTTCAATTTATCAATAATAAAACACTCATGAGATCACAACTTCATTATTACTTCCTTCTATAGCCATTGTTATTACCTTTAGCATGTGACAGTGATGATATTAATCGAATAACACGAAACTGATAAAAGCCAACTTTCATTGTACTAATACCATTCTACCAAGCATCCACAATTAAGATAGAAGTTGAATAGTCATCAATTATGTTGAGTTCCCATATGTCTACAGAAATTGACAACACAACGATTTAAGCACAAGTTATTCCTTTTGATTACATAGGGCAAATAAAACTGTTAGAGTTACCCACTAATCATGCACAACGTACATGAACCTATGCTAGCATGGCAAGTTCTAAATCTCAAGATCCACCGTCACTTCACAAGAGATTAACACCCTATCTTATATGTTCGCGACGCACATAAGACGAATACGCACAACCAATACTAGATATCATGCAATCATCACACACTAAAGTATTAAACAATTAACTAAAGAATTCCATAATAAATCCGTTGCAACCCCATGATCACGATTAGCCCACAATAGCACTTATCGTCATCATGGGTTCATATGAAATCATGATAAACAAACACAAGAAAATAATAACTAAACTAATTTTATTAAAACAGAGTACGTCACAAGAGTAAATAAGTTCAAAGCAAGAAAACTAGCATCCAACGTTACAACGAAACAAGAATCACAAGAAGATATGCTTCCTCTTCGTTGCGGTGTGCTAAATCGGTCTTCTTCCTTATCTCCTTCGCTCCTTGCGTAAAAACACAATCTTCTTCAATCCACACTTGTGAAAATGTCTCAAATCTACTTATATAATAGTCCCATAAAACTCAGATTACATAGAAGTGGAAACCAAACAGAAGTAGAAGTCCTAAAATAATTTGTCTTTTTTCCCGACCCTGCGCGGCCGCTCAGCCTAGCTGAGCGGGCGCTCAGACCTCTACTGGAAAAATTCTGATTTTGCTCCGTTTCTTCGCCGTAATCTGCCCGTTTCTTTCCTCTCGCAATGGTGAACACATGCCAAGGCTTATTCTTGATGATTCCTCCCCCGAAATGCAACTAAAACCCTGAAATGCATAAACACTAGAAAAACGCATCAAATACACAAAATACTTGATTTCAAGACACCAATTTAAGCCATTTTAAGACGCTCTAAGTGGTATAAAATGCCACTTATCACACCCCCAAACTTAAATCGATGCTTGTCCTCAAGCGTCACAGACTCAAAAACAAATAAAAACATGCATGAATGCAATCTATATGAAAATGCAGCGATCCCCCTTACTACAATTAATCAACCAAATTGCCACATCCCAGCGAATGCAGTTAGACAACTAAAGATCAATAAACTCATGCAAACAGACATACAGCCAGAAACGTGGTGTGTGCAAATGCTTAACAGATATGCTTCGGAACTAGACCAATTACTATGACTAGACTATCCTCAAGGCAATCCTACGATTATACAAAGAATAAAAAATTCTAGGCACAAAGTGATATACAACACTACAAGAACTCTGGAGCTTACTACAGAATCGTGCTTTTTATTTACAACTCAAATGCTTACTTGATCGTGCAATGAGTGAGGTCCACAAAAGACTTATACAATGGTATCCATGTAACGAGCGTTAGGTTAGCGGATCCCAAACTCTAAAAGCCTTAGGTCACTAGGCACAAAGTCCCCTAAGAACTTAATAACTCGAATACCAAAGAGCCCACTCTTGATCAATTATGCAAATTTTTTTTTTTTAACTTCTGAGCAAGTGCGTTTCGCTCCATCTTGCTCAACCCTAGACTACTCGCACCATATGCGAGCCGGCTACTAGCCATTTGACGCCTAGCCACAACTAGCAACAACTTCCATATTTTTTTCTCCAAATTTTTTTCTTTTTCATGCCTTTATCACTAAGAACCTATAATCGAATTCTAAGCATAATAAGTAGATTGACCTTGAAAACAACCAAATCATAACAACAATCTAGCCCTTACGCATTCTCTAAGACTTAGTGGACTTACAATTGTTTCTAGCATGCATATCAACCGACACAACTTAATATCGCTATCACTACACTCGCATCAATATCACAATTCAGTCGATAAATCATTGCAAAAGGGATCATGGTAAATGCATGAGCTACATGATATTCATAACAAAAAAAAACTATATGGCATAAATTATGCAACTATATGAACTAAACTATCATGAATATGCAACTAAATGACACACACATAATATTCCTTAACTACCACCCCCAAACTAAAAATCTTCACTGTTCTCAGTGAAAGTAGTAGAAAGGAACACAGGGTATACCTACTCGGAATCATCATCATCATCACCCTCAGTGGGTGGAGTATCAGGCGGCGGGTATGCAGAGTCCTCACCAAAAACTGGCCACTGGATATCAGCTCCAGGGCCTCGAAAAGCAGTCCCTAACGCAAGGGTGAGCTCCTGAGCAAACTTGCTCTGCGTCTCATACATGGCATCCATCCGCCGTGAAAGCCTCCTATACTGGGCATCAACCATCCCAGCACCCTCCTGAGCTCTCGAAGAACCAGCCTCATCACGCCCTGGCCTAGCCATAGTAGCACCTCGTGCTGGACGCCCTCCTGGAAAATGATAACCCAGCCCATGCTCCTCAGGCTCACCACCGGTCCACTCCTGCATCCCATTCAGAGTGCCAGAATCAATCGGAGCTGCTGGCAACTGCAACTGCTCATGAGCCGGCCAGTTCACTCCCACTGCTCGGCATAGCTTCGTAATCGTAGATGCATAAGGGATGTTCATATGCTTCGCTCCCCTCAAAAACTTCAGAATTCCTTGGTAGATAAACTCACCAAGGTCCATATAGTATTCCTCATTCAGAATTCCCCACAACAACTGTGCTCTCTCAACTGTGACCTCGTGTGCATGCGAAGAAGGCAAAATATTAGCACAAATAAATGTATTCCATGCACGGGCATACCTGTTCATGGCGATCGCTGGAAAGTGACGATACTCGTTAGTGTCGGTCCTGCAGGTCCAAACTGTGCCCGGTCGACAGAGAGTCGCACAAATCAAATCCAAGTCAAAATCCTCAGCAGTCTTTTCATTCCAGTTCTCCTCCTCGGGCTTCCTCTCTCGCTGTCCAATCACACGGTGAATCGCCGCAGGATGATAATCAACCGTCAGCCCTCGGACCACAGAAAACCCATTCTTTTCGGCCTTCGCGTTCGCGTAGAACTCGCGAACAACGCTCATCGGTACCGCTTCGGGTGACTCACAAAAAGCTATCCACCCCTTCTCTGCAATCATGGGCAGCAACTCACCATCCCTCCCCGATGGTAAAAACCCCCTCTCCTTCAGAATCGGCTTCCCCAACAGCCTAGTGTACTCCTCCTCCGCGGCTCTGTCAGTTAACCGAGGCCTTGCAGCAGTACCCCTCGATGAATCAGCAGTAGGAACTGTGCTACTGCTGTCAATAGTGCGTGCTCTCTTGGGTGCCATTGATTCGTGAATAAAAGTGTGTAAGAACTGATTTTTGATGTTTGTGAGAGGGTTTAAGTGTAGGAAGTTTTGTGGGAGATATGTAGGATAGGTGTATGTATATATAGGGTGTGGATTAGATTAGGGTTTGGAAATTAAGGGGTAACATGATGGGGTAGTGGGAATAAATCGTGGGTTTATGGGCTAAAACTGTTTTTGTGTGTTTTTTTTTTCTGAACTGTAAAAAAAAATTCTGGTACTCGACCCCTGAGCGGTCGCTCAGCAAAACTGAGCGGGCGCTCAGCTTGCTGCGCGGTCACTCAGCAAAGCTGAGCGGGCGCTCAGCTTGCTGCGCGGTCGCTCAGCAAAGCTGAGCGGGCGCTCAGGGGGTCACTGGAAAAAAAAATTTTCATCCCCTGTTTTCTGATTTTTTTGTGTTTTTGGATAGGTTATTAACTTCTAAGGGTTCCTGTAACAACAATTCATGGGTTGCCTCCCACGCAACGCTTCTTTTTCGTCATTAGCTTGACTTTTCGTACCCTTCTCAAGTAGTCAACAAAATGGCACTAACCACTTCTCGGTTTGCCATGTCCCCATAGTAGTGCTTCAACCGCTGACCGTTAACCTTGAATGCTTGGTCCAGATCATTCTCAAAAATTTCCATCGCTCCATGTGGAAACACAGTTTTGACAATAAAAGGTCCAGACCACCTTGATTTCAACTTCCCAGGAAAAAGTCGGAGCCGAGAGTTGAATAAGAGAACTTGTTGCCCTAGCACAAATAACTTTGGATGTAGCTTCCTATCGTGCCACCTCTTCACCTTTTCCTTATACATTTTGTTATTTTCGTACGCTTGAAGTCGAAATTCATCAAGTTCATTAAGCTGAAGCATTCTTTTCTTACCAGCTGCATCTAAATCCAGGTTCAACTTCTTCAATGCCCAGTAGGCCTTATGCTCAAGCTCCGCAGGTAGATGACATCCCTTACCGTACACCAACTGAAATGGTGACATCCCAAGTGGAGTTTTGTATGCTGTTCTGTAAGCCCAAACAGCTTCATTGAGCTTTAAAGACCAATCCTTCCTTGACGGACAAACAACCTTCTCTAGAATGCGCTTTATCTCTCTGTTAGACACTTCCGCTTGACCATTTGTTTGCGGATGATAGGCAGTAGCTACTCGATGATTCACATTATAACGCTGCATCATAGAAGTGAACTTACGGTTGCAAAAATGCGATCCTTCATCACTTATGATTACCCGAGGTGTTCCAAACCTTGTGAAAATTTGCTTATGAAGAAAATTTAGCACTGCCTTTGCATCATTTGTCGGTAAAGCTTTAACTTCGACCCATTTTGAGACATAATCGACTGCCAGCAAGATGTACTGATTATTGCAAGACGAGATAAAAGGCCCCATGAAATCGATTCCCCACACTTCAAAGACCTCGACTTCAAGCATCACATTTAATGGCATCTCATCCTTCCTTGACAAATTTCCCACTCTTTGGCAACGATCACACCTTAAAACAAACTGATGAGCATCCTTGAACAAAGTAGGCCAGAAAAAACCTGCTTGCAGAATACGAGCTGCCGTCTTCTCACCACCATAGTGTCCACCATAAACCGTGGAATGGCAGTCTCGTAATATCCCCTCCGTCTCACAGAACGGGATACATCTCCTGATAATCTGGTCAGCTCCCTGTCTAAACAAATATGGTTCATCCCACATATACCACTTCACCTCATGCAGAAACTTCTTCTTTTGAGCGGATGTCAAATTAGGAGGCATTATATTGCTGACGAGATAGTTTACAATATCTGCAAACCATGGTTCTTCCTCCTGAATTGCAAACAACTGCTCATCCGGAAAAGATTCATTGATTAACGTCCTATCTTATGAAGTAGAATCGGGATTCTCCAACCTAGAGAGATGGTCAGCTACTTGATTCTCAGTACCTTTTCTATCTTTGATCTCTAACTCAAATTCCTGAAGTAAAAGCACCCAACGAATGAGTCTCGGCTTCGAATCCTTCTTGGAAACCAGATAGCGAATAGCTGCATGATCAGTGAATACTGTTACTTTCGTACCAAGCAGATAAGATCGAAATTTCTCAAAACCAAAGACTATAGCCAAAAGCTCCTTCTCAGTAGTGGTGTAGTTCAATTGGGCACCATTTAAAGTCTTACTCGCATAGTAGACCACATGGAAGAGATTTTTCTTGCGCTGTCCCAGAACTGCACCTACCGCATAATCACTTGCATCACACATCATCTCAAACGGTTCTGTCCAATCTGGTGCTGTAATAACTGGTGCAGTGATCAAACTCTTCTTGAGAGTCTCGAATGCTGCCAAACATTCATCATCAAATTTGAAAGGCACATCTTTCTCAAGCAAATTGCACAACGGCTTAGATATCTTTGAAAAGTCCTTGATGAATCACCGATAAAAACCCGCATGACCAAGAAAACTACGGATTCCTTTCACAGAATTAGGTGGGGGAAGATTTTCAATGACTCCCACCTTGGCCTTGTCCACCTCCAGACCCTTGCTAGAGACCTTATGCCCAAGGATAATGCCTTCACGCACCATAAAATGACATTTCTCCCAATTGAGCACCAAATTAGTTTCCACGCATCTTTTGAGTACGGCGCGCAGATTATTCAAACATTCATCATATGAGTGTCCAAAGACGGAGAAGTCATCCATGAACACTTCGACGTTATTTCCAATCATGTCAGAGAATATAGCCATCATACATCTCTGAAAGGTGGCCGGGGCGCCACATAACCCAAACGAAACTCTGCGAAAAGCAAACGTGCCAAATGGACAAGTGAAGGTAGTCTTTTCCTGATCCTCTGGTGCAATACAAATCTGATTATACCCGGAATAACCATCCAGAAGACAAAAATACTCATGACCCGCCAATCTGTCAAGCATCTGGTCAATAAATGGAAGAGGGAAGTGATCCTTCCTTGTGGCTTTGTTCAATTTTCTATAATTCATGCATACTCTCCATCCTGTAACTGTTCGAGTAGGGATGAGCTCATTCTTTTCATTTGCGACCACAGTGATACCTCCCTTCTTAGGTACACATTGTACGGGGCTCACCCACGAGCTGTCAGAAATAGGATAAATGATGCCTGCATCTAGCCATTTCAGAATTTCTTTCTTCACCACCTCCTTCATGATGGGATTCAGTCTTCGCTGCTGTTCCACAGTTGGCTTACTACCTTCCTCTAGCAGAATTTTATGCATACAATATGAAGGACTTATCCCCTTGATGTCTGCTATGGTCCATCCTATAGCCGATTTGAATTCTCTCAAAATCCTTAAGAGCTTGTCTTCCTCACTACCTGAAAGGTCAGATGAAATAATAACAGGTAACGTAGATGAATCACCTAAAAAAACATACCTCAAGTGCTCAGGTAATGGCTTGAGCTCCAAGGTAGGTGCTTCCTCTATTGATGGTTTGAGCTTCCCTTCAGCGTTCTTAAGGTCAGAAGTACCAAGAGATTCAAATGGTATGTCCAACTTTCGCTTCCAGGGAGAAGCGTTCAGATATGGTAATTGCTCGTTGCTATCTTCATCATCGCTGTCAAAATCCCCCACTAAGGCCTTTTCCAATGCATCAGACATTAGCATGTGATCGAGTTCCGAAGTAACCGCAGAATCAATCACATCCAATTTTAAGCACTCCTCATCTTCTGTAGGGAATTTCATTGCCTTGAATACGTTGAAGGTCACATCCTGATCTTGGACCCGCATAGTAAGTTCCCCTTTTTGCACATCTATCAAGGTACGGCCAGTAGCCAAGAAAGGCCTTCCCAAGATTATGGGAATCTTCTTATCTTCCTCAAAATCCAGAATAACAAAATCTGCTGGAAAGAAGAGCTTATCCACCTTGACGAGCACATCCTCAACTATGCCCCTTGGGTAAGTAATGGAACGGTCAGCCAATTGTAGCGACATGTATGTGGGTTTTGGATCAGGCAGATCCAGCTTTTCAAAGATCGACAACGGCATCAGATTAATGCTTGCTCCCAAATCACAAAGGCACTTGTCAAAAGTCAGATTGCCAATGGTGCAAGGAATGGTGAAGCTTCTTGGATCTTTCAGTTTTGGTGGTAACTTTTGCTGCAGAACAGCGCTGCATTCTTCCGTGAGAGCAACGGTTTCAAGGTCATCCAGTTTCACCTTCCTTGAAAGAATAGTCTTCATAAACTTCGCATAACTGGGCATTTGTTCCAGAGCCTCAGCGAAAGGTATATTGATGTGAAGTTTCTTGAACACCTCCAGAAACTTCCCGAACTGTCTATCCAGCTTTTGTTGCTGCAATCTCTTAGGAAAAGATGGTGGAGGATAGAGCTGTTTCTCCCCTGTATTAGCCTCAGGCAGAGTGTGTTCAACAGTAGTCTTCCTTGGTTCCGCCGCTTTCTCCTTTTGCTTAGATTCTTCACCTCTAATTTCAGCTTCTACTTCTTTTGCCTTTTCAGCATCAGCTACTTTTCCAGACCTTAAGGTAATAGCCTTGACTTGCTCTTTAGCTTCCTTCCTGCCTGGTACTTCCGTGTCACTGGGAAGAGTGCCAGGTTGACGATTGAGCACTGCATTGGCTAATTGACCGATTTGATTTTCCAAGGTCTTGATAGAAACCGCCTGACTCTTGCACAACAGCTTAAGTTCCTCAAAATCAGCACTAGTAGGTGCAGCTGCACTTCCCTGTTGAGGATATGATTGCCTTGTAGCATACTGCTGTGGTTGCTGGAATCCAGGTGGGTTAAACTGTTTACTCACTCCTTGCTGATATGGTGGCTGAATAGCATTCTGATTATTCCCCCAGCTGAAATTTGGATGATTTCTGTTGTTAGGATGATAGGTCGCTGGCACAGGCTGCTGTTGTCGCTGATAATTATTCATATACTGAACAGATTCGTTGACAAGAGAACACTGATCCGTAGCATGAGAACCTGCACAAAGCTCACAAACCATAGCTATTTGATTAACTCCATACGTAGCCAGAGAATTAACCTTCATTGATAGCGCTTGGAGCTGGGCTGCAATAGCGGTGGCTACATCAACTTCCAGAATACCTGCTACCTTGCCTGACATCATCCTCTGAGTTGGGTTTTGATGCTCATTTGCAGCCATCGTCTCTATAAGATTATACGCCTCAGTATAGCTTTTAGCCCATAAGGCGCCTCCAGCTGCTGCATCGAGCATGGGCCGAGATTGGGCCCCCAAACCATTATAGAAACCAGTGATCACCATCCAATCCGGCATTCCATGATGTGGACATTTTCTCAACATTTCCTTGTAGCGTTCCCAAGCCTCGCACATAGATTCTGTAGGTTGCTGCGCAAACTGAGTAAGAGCACTCCTCATAGCAGCAGTCTTTGCCATCGGATAAAACTTCACCAGAAACTTTTGCGCAAGATCTTGCCACGTAGTGATGGACCCAGCTGGTTCAGAATGTAACCAGTCTTTAGCATTATCCCTCAGTGAGAATGGGAAAAGCCTCAACTTGATAGCCTCATCAGTCACGCCATTATACTTAAAAGTGCTGCAGATCTCGACAAAATTCCTTATGTGCATGTTGGGGTCTTCAGTTGCCGCTCCTCCAAAAGAAACAGAATTCTGCACCATCTGAATAGTGCCCAGCTTGATTTCAAAGGTGTTAGCTTGAATAGCCGGATGAAGGATGCTTGACTGAATGTCATCAATTTTAGGCCGAGAAAAATCCATAAGAGCTGGACCAGCTTGAACAATACGATCTCCCATGTTTACTAGTTCTTTCTGCTCAGTTCCTAAATCCGAATCCTCAAAATCTAACTTCTCCGGAATATCAAGAACTTCGTCTGTCTCCTCAGCTGTATCTAAAGTCCTCTTGCGAGCACGAGAACGAGTTTGCATAAACGCTTGCTAAAGTACCTGAAACACAACCGGAAAAAATAAGTAACTACTACGTCCTAATCACTGAGTCCTAATGACCAATGATGGTAAGTACATAAACTAAACAAATACGCCGAGTCCCCGGCAGCGGCGCCAAAAACTTGTTAGGGCGAAAACACGCGCTAATATTCACGCAAGTATACGCGTTCGCAAGTAATATAGAATACTTTCTAGTTCGTTCCCTCAGAGACTCAGACTAAATTATTGTCTAATTAAACTCACTCACCAATGTATGATTACTTCTCAATGTTAAGATACTAACACTTAAAATTGTTGATTAAATATTAACTATAATTAACTACTTAATTAATCACTTTACTAACACTTCAATTTATCAATAATAAAACACTCATGAGATCACAACTTCATTATTACTTCCTTCTATAGCCATTGTTATTACCTTTAGCATGTGACAGTGATGATATTAATCGAATAACACGAAACTGATAAAAGCCAACTTTCATTGTACTAATACCATTCTACCAAGCATCCACAATTAAGATAGAAGTTGAATAGTCATCAATTATGTTGAGTTCCTATATGTCTACAGAAATTGACAACACAACGATTTAAGCACAAGTTATTCCTTTTGATTATATAGGGCAAATAAAACTGTTAGAGTTAACCACTAATCATGCACAACGTACATGAACCTATGCTAGCATGGCAAGTTCTAAATCTCAAGATCCACCGTCGCTTCACAAGAGATTAACACCCTATCTTATATGTTCGCGACGCACATAAGACGAATACGCACAACCAATACTAGATATCATGCAATCATCACACACTAAAGTATTAAACAATTAACTAAAGAATTCCATAATAAATCCGTTGCAACCCCATGATCACGATTAGCCCACAATAGCACTTATCGTCATCATGGGTTCATATGAAATCATGATAAACAAACACAAGAAAATAATAACTAAACTAATTTTATTAAAACAGAGTACGTCACAAGAGTAAATAAGTTCAAAGCAAGAAAACTAGCATCCAACGTTACAACGAAACAAGAATCACAAGAAGATATGCTTCCTCTTCGTTGCGGTGTGCTAAATCGGTCTTCTTCCTTATCTCCTTCGCTCCTTGCGTAAAAACACAATCTTCTTCAATCCACACTTGTGAAAACATCTCAAATCTACTTATATAATAGTCCCATAAAACTCAGATTACATAGAAGTGGAAACCAAACAGAAGTAGAAGTCCTAAAATAATTTGTCTTTTTTCCCGACCTTGCGCGACCGCTCAGCCTAGCTGAGCGGGCGCTCAGCTTGCTAAAAATTCTGATTTTGCTCCGTTTCTTCGCCGTAATCTGCCCGTTTCTTTCCTCTCGCAATGGTGAACACATGCCAAGGCTTATTCTTGATGATTCCTCCCCCGAAATGCAACTAAAACCCTGAAATGCATAAACACTAGAAAAACGCATCAAATACACAAAATACTTGATTTCAAGACACCAATTTAAGCCATTTTAAGACGCTCTAAGTGGTATAAAATGCCACTTATCACTAGGCTTTCAACTTTTGATGTACCAGACTTACGTATATTTATGAATTGTAATAATGGCAAAGAATACGTAAATTATTCAGAAACCCTTTTTATGGTGAAGTGGTTTATAATTGTGGAATAAGATGACTTGTGTTATTTTTAGATATTCATCTCTGAGACTATAACTTGTGGTGTGTGTGTGTATATTGTGGGGTCACAGTACGCAATAGTTGGTTGACTGTTAAGATTAAGTATTGATAAGGGAAATGGAACTCGTGACAACCCGAATCCCCGACCCCGGATTTGGGGGTGTTACACCTTCTTTTTCCCTGCACACAACAAAATCAAATCAAGTTGATTTTGGTACCCAAGTTTCCTTGGGTCCAGCCTTGTTAGTCTTTTTCCTAGACTTCACACTTCCTGCACCTTTTGACTTAGGTAACTTTGAGTCAACCTTGGTCTCAGATGTAGTTGGTTGAAATGTAGGGTTAGTCACAGAATCATTTAGCACATTTGGTTGAATTTGATAAGGCATAGATTGTGCAAACATGTTATTCCACATAGGCATGTTGTATGGTATTTGAGGCATACTAAATGCAGCAAAATAAGGATTATTAACATATGGCATGTTTGCAAAATGTGCATGAGGATTCTGCTAAGACAGAACAGGCATAGCATGCAGTGGTGACATAGACATATTAGGCATGGAAGAAGATAAAGGCATGGGAGCATTCTTTACATATTTGCAGTTAGCAGATAGTTGATTAACACTACTACAATGCACACAACTTTTTCTAAGAGCATACTTATCAGGTGTGTAGTTGTTGTGTTTGTTAATCCCTACCTTCCCATTTTTATTGGATTTTCTTTTAGTTTCATTTTTATCCTCAACCAACTTAAGCCTATTCTTCAATTGATCTAAAGTCATATGTCCTATATTCACCTTACTAGCATCTTTGGATGTGCTAGCTTCTTCTTTGACAAAGTTTTTGGAAATTGAACCAAACTTCTTACTGAGATTTTTCAAATTATCCTTTTTAGAAACATTTTCCTGTTTTAATTGATCAGCCTTCAACGGATGCTCCTTTTCTTCTTCAACAGATGACTTTCATCATCCGTTGATTCCACATCCGTTGACAGTCCATCAATCAATTTCATTTCCTTTTTTTTCTTCCAGGCATTCTCACAGAAGGATTCAATTCCTTGAACTTTGGCAATTTGAGCACTAACATCCCTAGATATTTTCTAGGCCTTGATTACCTCTTGCTCACGTTCTAGTTGTTTAGAAAGAATTTCTACTTTCTTAACAGACTCTTCTAGTTCACTCTCAATAGATAAGCATTTGATTTTAATCTTTTCAAACTCAATTACCTTACCCTCTAACATAGCATTCCTATCACTTAAAAACAGATTATTCTCTTTAATTCTCATGTTCTCTTTAGTCAATGATTTAAGTGAAACACGTAAATGATACAATTCAGTAGACATATCATTTATAGCTTCATTGCATTTATCTTTAGAAAGCTGAGAAAGGTCAGTAGTGATTACCTGGTTGCTTGATGAACTAGTTTCATTTTCATCAGAATTAGCCATCAGGGCTAAGTTGACATACTCCATATCATCATCTTCATTGGCTCCATCAGCTGCCCAGTCATTTTCTTGAGTCAGAAAAGCCCTTTCCTTTTGTTTGAGCAATTCGAAATATTTCTTTTTATAATCCACTTGCTCAAATTTCTTCTTTTCAGAAGTTGGCTTTCTGCACTCACTTGCAAAGTGTCCACTTGTGCCACAGTTATAACACTTGAACTTAGACTTGTCCACCATGTTCTTGTTTGGCTTAGTGACTCTAGTGTTTTTCTTGAATTTCATCTTTGCAAATCTTCTGGACAGAATGGCCAGATGTTCATCAATATCATCAGAGTCATCTTGACTGGAATTGTCTTCAACCTCAGTTGCTTGCTCATTTCCCTTACTTGATTCTGATTTGCTTGTGCCAATTTTGAGACTTGGCATTGTCTTTTCTTCATTCTTGGCTTCAATTTTCTTATTTTAAGCTACAAGTGCAACTGATCCACCTTTTTTCTTTCCCTTCTCCAACAGCTCATCTTGCCCCATCTCAAGTTCATAGGTCTTCAAAATTTCATATAATCTTTCAAGTGTGAAGTCCTTATAATCTTGAGAATTCCTTAGTGAAACAGTCATAGGCTTCCATTCCTTTGGTAGAGACCTTAGAAATTTTAAGTTGGAGTCCTTGACTTAGTACAGTCTGCCATACAGCTTCAATCCATTCAACAGTTTTTGAAATCTATTAAAAGCATCATTCAATGATTCTCCTTCTTCGGAATGAAAATATTCACATTGTTGAATGAGAAGCTGCATTTTGTTTTCTCTAACTTGCTCGGTACCTTCACAGATAAGTTGTACAGTATCCCAAATTTCCTTAGCAGAGAGGCTGTAAATGACATCATCAAACATATCTTTGTCTAGGCCATTGAACAGAATGTTCATGGCCTTCTTGTCCTTGTGAACCTCTTCAATATCTTCAGGAGTCCATTCTGCTCTTGGCTTGGGAATAGACTGTCCAACAGCAACTGTGGCAGTAGCAGCTGTGGCCACTTTATGAGGGATGTGAGGACCATTCTCAATGCAGTTTATGTAGCTTTCATCTTGAGACAGAAGATGTAGATGCATCTTCACTTTCCAGTGATGATAATTATCTCTTTCCAGGATTGGAATCTTCACTCCAATATCCTTCTTACTCATAATGTTAGTAGAATAGATCTTTAAACTCTTTGTATGTTAAGAGCTTGCTCTGATACCAATTGTTATTCCCAAGGAACTAACAGTGAGATTTACAGAAGGGGGGTTGAATGTAAATCTCAAAACTTTTTCAAGTTTTGAGCAGTTTCAAAAGCTAAGTGTATGATGAACAGATGTGTGTGAATTGCTTTAAGCAAGTACAGGCAGATGTATATTCAAAACATAAATGTAAAGAACACAAAGGCTTTAAAAACTTTTCTGGTGGATTTGTTGTTCCACCAGAGATGTGTATTTTAGAAAATCTATGATACAAAGAATTGTTCACAGCTGCTTCCTAGTACAAACTAGATGATTTTCTCTCTGAATTTTTCTAAACAGCTCTTGAAAATTCACACCTAATTACTAGCTGCAACTTGGTTTATATATCACCAAGTATTTCAAGTGAAGACAAAGACAAAATACAATTATAAAATAGTCCTTCACATGTTTCTTCTTCATTTCTCTATCCAATGCAATCTAAGATAATCTGTGAATCTTTGAATACTTCCTTGTTTGTACCAGAATGGAAATGCTGCTTTTTCTTGATTCCTCCAAGAGGCTACCACATTCCAATTGTCTCTGTCAACCCATGTGCCTCTGTCAGCTTATGAATTGTCACTATCAACTGCTATGGAACTGAGCATCCATTGAAGCTTTCATCCGTTGGAGGCTTTATTCGTTGATGCTCTTATCCGTTGAAGCTTTAGCAGTTGAAGCTTTATCCGTTGATGCACTCATCCGTTGATGGATGTTATCCGTTGAAGCTTTAGAGACATCCGTTGAGGCTTTGTTTCTCATCCGTTGAAGGTCTTTAATTTACCAGTTGATACTACTTCATTTATACAAAATTACAAGGCATGAAATATTTACAATTAGCCCTCCTATTTGCTTATCCACTAGTAGTCAACATGACTCATAATTTCCTACAACTTCTAAGAATTATAACTCATTTACAAAGACTGAAATGTGCTACAATACTAAACTTATTTCTAAGTAAAGCTACTCCATCAACGGATAGCCAAAGTGGTCTTATCCGTTGAGGCTACAAACACTAGATTTCTACTTAAGTGTTTTGGTTAACTTATCATCAAACTAATACACATATATTCCTAATAATAACCCTCTGATCTTTAACTATCTGCCATTTCACTCATTCCCGATGTATCTGTATTTCCCTTGACAGGCTACCTGACCTTTCTTTTCAATCACCATTTATGGTTTATCTCTATTCTGAATTCACTCGTTTTATTACTACATGTAATCTGGCTTTACTTTTACAATCTCTGTCTATCTTTGAATGCCTCAAACTATGTATATCTATCATAAAAGATACCATTCAAATAACTGACAATATATAATTGTCTAGCCTATACGTTTATCTTTATCATCTACCCGCCCGATAATAATAGATAACGATCACATCTCAATCAGATAACGTTTAAAAGACAGGTGGACGCATAATTTATATAACACGTAAACACATAAGGCATGTATCACATAATTCATATAACACATAGTCACATAATTCATGTAACACATAAGTTGAATCGTCAAAAGATAGGTCTCGATACGTTTAGAATTGAAATCGGGTCAAAAAGAGGATTTTATCGATCAATAACTGACTATGAATGATTCATAAAACAAACGCCTTTTTGATACAAAAGAATTTAGGTCTCAGTTTTTTTAAATAGAAGCAAAATATTTTTCTGAGTCTAGAGGCGTCTGTTTCGTATTAAACGGACGAACAATTGATTTATTATGAATAAAATAAGAATAATTCATTGAATAATAATATTAATTGAATTTTAAATACCTTTATATAATTTAAAAGGCTTAAAATGATTTTTAAATCATTATTTGGCTTAATTAGAAATAATTATATTTTATTTAACTATTTATAGAATTAATTAATTAATTACATAAATTAATCAATTAATTAAATCCATAAATAATTAACTAAACTAAATTATAAATAATTAAATCAAATTTAGATTTTTGAAAATAATAAAGAAAATATTTTTTCTGGAATTAAAATAATTTAGGTAATTATTTAAAATAATTAACTAAATAATTTTTAAATTCTAAAATCAAATTTTGAAATACCTAATAGATTTTCATTTATTTTTAAAATAAAAATCCTAAAACACAATTCATATATTGATTTGGGCAAAAACAGGATTAAACCCGGGTCAACAATCGGGCCGAAACCGGGTCGACCTCTGGTCTGGACGAACACCGGCTGCTAGAAATTGCAGCTGCCAGCGATTGCCATTTGCCATTAAAGTCGGCGAGCCGAGCTTCTCCGGCCGGCCAAAATAGTCCCGTTCGGCCTGGTTTTTCAGAGAATTCAGACTAGAATCATGCCAGAAGTTCAATTTCTAACAACATTACAACAAACAATCGCCGACTATGATTCTTCGGCGAACTGAATCGGAAAAATCTGATTACCCGCAAAACTAAACCAAATTCGATGATTGATATATAAAAACGAAGCAATAATCATGTACAATCTAATGATATGGTCATAATCAATCAACAATTAGTAATAACTTCAGAAAATCAATTCAAAATTTTGGAAAAACCTTTAACTCGACTAACAACCTCCAAGAATCGTTTGGTTCATTTAAATAGACGATACGATTATAAATCACTTCAGGGAACTATTACAAGTATCAAAATCAAACAATATCCCCAGAATAAAAAATGCTCAATTTCAATTAAGAACATTCATACTATATAAACCCTAATTTCATTAATCCGAGAATCAAACTCAATTTTCTATATGTTATTGAACTCCAAATTCATCATATAATATACCAAAATGATCAGGATAAAATTATCTGTATGATTAAGTCAACAAATTACATAAATATCATCAAAATCAAAAATTTCTCTTTTAATCATTAATTAATTAAAATTAAAATAAATAAATAAGAAAATAACCTTGATTACTGCCCTTAAATTGATGATTGATTCAGAAAGAGCTTTTCGAGAGCTTCTATTTGATATATGGCACGCTCGATTCCGAGTTCGATAACGCCTTCGTTTGTGAGTTTGATTTTCAAGTACGTAACGAATAATTAGGGTTTTCTCTGTATTTTATCGGTTTTAACTGACGGATTTTGATTATACGAATAAAATAAGATAACAAATAGGCTATTTATATTTATGTAATATTGGTTCCTGTTGGATCGTATTGGATCGATAAATTAGTTACTTAGCCGCTAAATAATTGCAAAATGATCTGATTCAATACCCGTATTGGATAATTATCCAAACCGAGCTTTTTATAAATCATTTTATACGAAAATAATGTAAGATTATCCCGTCTTTTGGGAATAGTGGTTTTATTGATTCATCGAAATGATTATCGTATCGAAAATTTTGCACCGGGCCGCGCACGGGTCAAACCGTAATCCGGATCAAAAAGTTAAAACACGGAAAATGTCCGAAATTATCAGATTAGGTTAGGAAGGAGTTTTTCGAAGAGTTTCGAGCTGTAAAATGTAAAAATGGTTGAAGTTGGACAATTCCCGGCTTTATAAAATAGTTTTATAATTATTCAGAAAATAATTATTAAATTTGTAAATCATTATAAAATCATATAACGATCCAAAAATTACCAAAAAAATATCACAATTATCTATATTACACTCTGGACATAATAAAATTAACATACTCATACTTTACCACATATAAACATCCACATATCAACACCAATCCTCAGATAATTCACCAAAAATCACATAATAATCACATAATAATAATTTATTAATAAAAATAATTATACGCTATGTCCCGGATATTACAGGTTCTACTGATGAGGTAAAACTTGCTTCTTTTAAATATGATCATACACTTATGAGAGAAAAGGTATCTCATTATATTATGATTAATGAGTTACCTTTTATGCATGTCGAAAGTTTTATTTTTAATAAAATTATAAGGACCGCAACACCTTTATACGAAAAGATAACCAGGGGAACATTAAAAGGTGATTGTAACACTACATACGAAATTGAAAAAAAGAAATTGAAGGAGAAGTTTAAGTTTGCCCAGAAGATTAATATAACTACTAATATGTGGACTTTTTCCCATCAAAAGCTAGGATATATGGTAATCACTGCGCACTGGATATACATAGATTGGAAGCTAAATTCAAGGGTTCTTAACTTTTGTAATGTCCCCCCTCCTCATTCTGGATGTATCATTGATTCATTGTATAAATCTCTGCTTGATTGGGGAATTGAAGATAAAATTGGTACCGTAACTATTGATAATGCTAAGGCTAATGATGTAGCTATTAGGACTTTGAAAGATTCCTTTAGCCTTAGAAATTTAAGACTGTTACTTGTTGATGGAAAGTTATTTCATGTGCGATGTTGCGCGCATATTTTAAATCTTTGTGTTCATGATGGACTCAAGCCTATTAATCTGATTGTTAATAGAATTAGGGATGGAGTCAAATATGTTTGTGCTTTAAAAGGTCGGCTAATTAAATTTGCTTAAATAGTTAAGTTATTGCAACTGAAATCAAAGAAGTTAATTATGGATATTTCCGCCAAATGGAATTACACGTATTACATGTTACATGCTGCCCTTCAGTTTAAAGACGTGTTTCCTAGGTTTGCACTTTGGGATAGAGCTTTTAATGAATATGTTCCGAGTGAAGAAGATTGGGAAAAAGTTAGACATGTTTGCTCATTATTACACATATTTGAAGGTGCCACTAAAATAGTTTCAGGTATCCAATACCCAACTTCTAACTTATTTCTTTCTAAACTCAAAAGGGTGAAAGAATTGATAGATAAAAAGGTGGGTGACTCAAATTTGTATATGAGGGATATGGTTAATGCAATGAAGGAAAATTTTGATAAATATTGGGGCGAGAGTAACTTGATGATGTCTATAGGGGCGGTGATGGATCCGAGATTTAAATTAAAGCTTCTTAGTTATTATTTCCCGGTTATTTATCCCCTGGAAGGTCAAAGTGAACAAAAATTGGCACATTTGAATGTTGTCTTACATGATTTGTATCAAGTATGTTGCTGAAGATTCTAAAATGAAAAGGTTGACACCAGATTCTAGTCAGATTTCTTCCTCTGATAAATATAATTGTTCTGATGATAAAGAAATTCCAGCTGGTATGAGTGAGTACGAGGCTTTTATTCGTGAAAGTGGGGCTGCTCTTGAACCGGTCAAGTCTGAATTAGATGATTACTTATCAGAGGGCATTTTTATTCTTCACGAGTCCTCAGCAAAACAGTTTGATGCTTAGTCATGGTGGAAAGGGAATAGTGCTAAATATCCTATATTATCACGAATGGCCCGTGACATATTAGCTGTTCCTCTTAGTACTGTTGCATCAGAGGCTACTTTTAGTGTCGGAAGCCGAGTAATTGAGCCACATCAATCATGTTTAAAAACTGAAACTGTAGAGATGTTGCTATGTGGAGCTGATTGGGCACGTGAAATTTATGGATTAAAGAAATCAAGTCAGGTACAAAACTAACTCAATCTCTTTACATTCAGTACTTTAATAATTACAAATTTGGGACCTGAGACATGGAAGGCTTGTTATATGACTAATTTATCTTCAATTTTTTTTCTTAAAAAAAAGATTTGAAACCAGTGGAGATAGTTTTACCTGTCTAAGTAGTATTCTATCTACTGACTACATTACAAGGTCAATGTATGTATGAAATAAACATGATTCTCAATTAAAATGTAAAAGTATTATTAAAATATATCATCAAATTATTAGTAGCTACCTGCTAGATTTAATTTTCTCTTTTTTTCTTCTGCAGAGTGCATATTGCTACTATTTTTTGATGGTCCTTAGACCTTAGTTTTGCTTTTACCTGACTGCCACCTAGAGTACAAATGTTGAATATGCAATGCACTTGATGAATGATGAATATATAGTAGCTTCCCTGTTAGCAATAATAATGTGAATTTTGCATATATATTCAAGTGGAAACTTGTAATATGAATTTATTTAATTTTCTTGTTCTAGCAGCACTAAGATGCTTGGACTTTTGTATTATTTGTGACTGTATAATCATATTGTGCAATGGCAGAAAGTCAGGAACCAAGAAGTCAGGAATTAAAATTTTGATATTTTAGTATATAATATTTTTTATAAATTATATGTTTTTTTAAAACGAGTTCGGGTTCGAGTCGAGTTGAGTCGAACTTTCGAGTTCGAGTCGAGTCGAATTCGAGTCTCGAGTATACTCAGCTCGACTCGTATAAATAAACGAACATAAAACTTGGTTCGAGCTCGACTCGTATAAATTATCGAGCTGAGCCGGGTCGTTATAAACGAGTTCGAGTTCGAGCTATTCGCGAGCAGCTCGGCCCGAATAACAGCCGTATACATTACCGTACTGCATCGGTACACATCCAAGTCCTCGGTAGGACGCATCGCTATAGATAACAAAATCTCTTTGCTCATCTAGTAGCACTAGTACATGTGCGGTTACTAGTCGATTTTTCAACTCCTGAAAATTTTCTTCACATTTTTTATTCCATATGAACTTTTCATTCTTTCGAGTCAACTTGGTTAGCGGCGTGGCTGTCTTCGCAAAATCCCTAACAATTCTTCTATAATAACCTGCCAGTCCCAAGAAACTTCTAACTTTCGTCGGTGTCTTGGGTCTCTCCCAATTCAATACAACTTCAATCTTTGCTAGATCAACTTTAATTCCTTCAATGCTGATAATATGGCCTGGAAATTGTACTTCTCTTAACCAGAATTCGCATTTCGAGAACTTTGCATAAAGCTGTTCTTTTCTTAAAATATCCAAAGTAATTCTCAAATGCTCGACGTGTTCTTCTTCGGTCTTTGAGTAAATCAAGATGACATCAATAAATACAATTAAAAATCTGTCCAAGTATCTCTTGAAATACTTTGTTCATCAAATCCATAAATGCTGCTGGTGCATTAATCAAACCGAATGCCATTACGAGGAATTCATAATATCTATATCTGGTACGAAAAGCAGTCTTGGGGATATCTTTGGCCTTAATATTCAATTGATGATATCCTGATCTCAAATCTATCTTAGAAAACCATGCGGATCATTTTAGTTGATCAAATAAATCATCGATTCGTGGTAGATGATACTTATTCTTGATAGTTAACTTATTCAACTCATGATAATCGATACATAGTCGCATACTGTCATCTTTGTTTTTCACAAACAATACCGGTGCACCCCATGAGGACACACTGGGTCTTATAATCCCTTTATCTAGAAAATCTTGTAATTGCGTTGCTAACTCGTTCATTTCAAGAGGTGTCATTCGATATGGAGTTTTCGAAACTGGTTTTATACATGGCGCCAAATCGATAGTAAATTCGATTTCTCGATCCGGCAGTAATCTTGGAAATTCATCTAGAAAGATATCAGGAAATTCACACACAACGAAAATGTCTTTTATTCTCGAACTTTCCTCTTCGATATCCAATACATAAGCTAAATAAGCCTTACATCCTTGTTGTAGCAATCGTTTAGTCTGCATTATTGTCGGGAACTTTTTCTTCTGTTTCTCACCTTTAAATATTACCGTTGCATTTTTCGCAGTTCGCAATTTCACTTTTTTATTCGCACAATCGATCTGAACATTATTACCAGCTAACCAATCCAATCCTAGAATAACATTAAACTCTCATAAATTAAAAGGTATCAAGTCAACTAAGAAGTGATGTCCGGCTATTTCAATATCGCACTCAGGACACACTTGATTTACAGGCACCTGGTCGTCATTCACTAATTTTATAATTAACGTCTCGCCCAACCGTTGAATTTCACAACGTACCTTATCAATGAATTCTTCAGAAATAAATGATCTTGTGGCTCCAGAACCAATCAATACTTTTGCATTAACCGAGCTTATAGAAAGCGTACCTACAATCACACTTGGACTCTACACAATTTCCTTCATAGTCATATTAAAAGTCTTTGCTTTAGGTTGACCCTGCTGTGGTGGTGGAGGTAATGCCAATATTCTCGGAACACTGGCCGCCATCGCTGGTCCTCTACAATCTCTGGCAACATGCCCTTTCTTCCCACACTGGAAACAAGTAACATCTATTTTGCTTGTTGGGCATTCATTGGAGTAATGTCCTTTCTGTTTACACTTGAAGCATGTCACGTTTGCTTTGCTGCAGAGCCTGTATGTCTCTGACCACATGTCTTGCAGTATGGCACTGATGGTCTAACAATTTCTTGCTGGTTCGGAGCTTGGAAACGATTACCTATTCTCTGATTGCTTTGTCCAAGTTCTTTTAAAATTCATATTCGTCTGGGCCTGAAATCCCAGCTTCCTATTGGAACGATTCTGAAAATATCCATGTCCCTTTTCCTTTTGGGACATCTCACTTCCCCCTTCAATAATCATGGCTTTCTGAACTACAGTCGTATATGTCATTAGTTCAAATACTGCTACTATGCTACGAATCCATGGCTGCAATCCCTGCTGGAATCTCTTAGCCCGTTTCTCATCAGTATCCACCTGTTCTGGAACAAACCTAACCAGTTCTGTAAACTTGGTTTCATATTCAGTCACTGACGTGTTCCCTTGTTCAGTTCCAAGAAATTGATTTCCATCTGGTTCTTCATATAGCGAGGAAAATATTTCTCCAGAAACAATTCAGTGAACCTATCCCAAGTCACAATGCCTTCACCTTCTAAAGCTTTCTTGGATTCCCACTAATAATTAGCTTCTCCTTTTAGGAAATAACTAGCATAATCAGTCTTTTGATCCTCTTCAACTTTTACTAACGCGAACGCTTTCTTCATTTCTTTCAACCAGGCCCTATCCCTAGTAGGATCCGCTTTGCCTTCAAACTCTGGAGGCTTAACTGACTGAAACTGTTTAAAAGTAACAACATGTACCACTGGTGGCATTTGTGGTTCCGGACGAGGTGGTTGTTGTAACACTTACTGCTAAATCTGTTGTTGTTGCTCATCTGCTGTTGCATCATTACCATCTGTTGTTGCATCAGATGGAACATTAGGTTCATGGTATCATTATTCTATCCCTCAGAGTTGCTGTTTAAGGTCTCAGTTCTGGTCTTTCTTTTTGGTGCCATTTTTCTGATAATAAAACAAACAGTTCTTTTAACAATTTTATTAAACAGTTGAAAGTGAGTAAAGAAACAATTTAAATTGTATTAAAACAAAAATTTTAAACAATTTAGGATTTTAATCAAATCACTTAAAACAACTTAAAATATTAAATAAATAAACTGCACAACACCATTTTCAATATTTCATTTATCTTTCAAAATTAAACAGGATTTAAAAATATGGAAAGACCGTAAACAGTAAAGTAAATGTAAATGCTGTAAAGACTGAAAGTTTAAATAAATGAAAGAAAACGTTGGAAAAGGTTTATTTTATATAATTGACACCAGCATCAGGTGTTAATGCTCGATACAAAAGTCTAACGTAGAATCTATCATAACCGCTGCCGATACACATCAAAACTGGATACACATACATATATAGTCTCACTATACTATAGCTACCTCTATCTACATATATCACATATACTACATCATCCCTGGTCCAACTGTCATATCTCAGAACCCTGGCTGAATATGGCCCAACTCCTGTTGAAGAGTCTCAATAACTAACTGAGCAAGACGAGTGGCTCGATGAAACTCTGCATATGTATAAGTCCCATCATGCACCAATGCATCTAACTCAAGAGAAGTACTATAAACTGTCTGATGTAACCTCTGTCTCATCAGATAATCTGGCTGAAGTGCTGATAAGGGTCCTCTATCTCTTTGATCGAACAATCCCATAATCTCCCAGCACTGGGATCTCCAATAATACACATCCTCTCTCATAGTGCTATACTCATGATACGGTACCGTGTTCGGCTCTCTAACCTGACCAACTGACTCCTGAGACGGAACTCTAGGTATCCTGACAACACCCTGATGTGGCAATCCCAACTGTAAACCTATGTCATGCTCTCTCATCCCCTAAACTGGAGCCATCTGAAATACCTCCGGAATCGGAACATATACTGGTAAAGGAATTGGAGATGCAATCGGTGGAAACTTTGGCTCAATCTCAGGTATGAACTGATACTCCAAAGGTAATGGAGGTGGTATCAATGGCTTGAAAAACTCCATCGGATCAAAAATGTCAGGATCTGGGAGCTGCTCTGGGGCCGATAGTACTGGCTCCTATGTTATCTGTGGTGGAGGTACCGGTGCTGGAACCTCAACTGGTACTGGTGGTATCACCAGGGTTACCGGTCTTGTGACAGTCCTCTCGGAAGATGATGATGCCATCTGATAATATAACAAAACAAGAAAAAGGGCCACTCAGCATTCCTAAAACTTATAAATTCCTATTCTTAGAAACTATCTAAATCCTAACAATCTTATTCCTATCTTATGTGATCTTCCTATCTTATCTTAATCCTAATGTTCTTGTTTCAGGAACCAAAACCTACACCTTTGATGCCAACTGTAACGCCCTTCAAATCCAGGGTCTAGATTTCATTTTCTTTCTTAACTGAAAATAAACAAGGTGAATAACAACAAAGGGGGTGAGCCAAAATTTGTTCAACAAGTCCATAATCTATAAACAGTGTTATGAAAAAGCTAAATGAACGAGTAATCTAATTGTATCGGTAATTATATATTTCTGCAAAGGAGAACGAAGGCCACTATTGGCGAGTATCAATAAACTGGACTGGACAAAAGTTCGCACCTAAATCCTGCTGATCAGCCAGGATACAGTGCAAATCTATACATCTATGTATAGATCCATTCGGGTACCCAGGCTCAACATCCCAAAACAAGGATCCGGTCCATATGATCAAGTGTATATCTGATCCTAACCATCACCATCCAGTCCACAGATGAGCAACCAAAATAATGGGTATGCTTGGATGTAACCCAACATCAGAATATATCAGGATATATGTATATATGTATAATTTATTGGAATATGAATAGAGTATTCAGTGAATCAAGAGAAATCAGGAATCGAAATGAAATATGAATAAGGAAATAATAATTATGTATCAATGTATGTGAACAGGATTTATCAGTGTTTAACTACGATGAGAATCTGAATAAGAGAAAACAATCCACTATTCTGAGTTTAGAATAGGGGAAGAACTTGCATGTTACGCGATCTATCACAAATATATCACCCTTCTCCAACACTAGCTCGGTCCCCCTTATTGGCTTTGTATCTATCAGAGAAAGATACTCATTTAATCATTTTGTATCTCAATCGCGTCTCAAATCGACTTCATGTGGCCCTTACCGTCTACCCGTACGCTTACAATTGACTCGTATAATAATTATTAACATTTAGGACTCAATTAACCACATAATTCACATAGCACATAAGTCACATAGTCATTTTAGGATTACAAATAATTTGTAAGATCGAAATCGGATCACTATTCGCATTATCGAGCAATATCCACTCTTTCTATTCGCTCTAGCCAGGCTTGCATTCGCTGCATCAATGAATGTGCTTGCGTACTCCTGCGGGAAGTGGGACTAATCTAATTTCGTTCTTGTCTGAGCTAAGAGAATTCAAAACTGACTGAAAGAGTCAAGCTAAAAGTTGGGTTCCGGAGTGGGGGCTGAAGTCCGAAAAGTACTGAAGGAGTGAAGGCAGTTGTTAACAACTAAGAGATTCTACCACTGGCACTAGACTTCGTTCTTCAACCTACTTATTTAGCCTCTATCGCACAAAAGGGTTTGGGTCCCGGATGAATTTATGGACCCTCATACTGCGTCTAGATTGGCGAGCTTTAATAAATTCTTGGTTGTGCAGCGTCATGATTTCTTTCATGGCGTCATACAACCAGACTACGTACATTTCCTCCAACGAGAGTTGGACGTGACTACCGAAATTTCTCAACAATTATTCCCGGTTAAGCTCAGCTGGATGCTGAATCGTGAATACCAGAAGTGGTATGTGGATTACGCGAAACCTATGGATATAAGCACACCGCTCGTTTCCTAATTTTCAGAATTTATTAGACTCGTCTCTATAAGTAATAGGGCATATAAGTAAATAAATATCAAAAGCCGACTCGATTCCAAAAGAAATTAAGATTTAAAACTATTTTTAATGAAAACAAGTCATTTTTCAGAGTCGAAGGGCTTTCGTTTCGTTTAAATCGGATAAACGGCTCAATTATTGTTTAGTAATTAGGAATAACTTAATCTGTTATTCAATATAATTAATTATTTAAAACAATTGAACCTCAAAAATATTTTTAAATAATTATTTAGGAAAAATCAGGGTTAAAATAATTTTCCCATAATTTTTGGAATTTAAATGAATTTATTATGATTTATTGATAATAATTTTTTTTATCGTAGGTACCTGCAGCCGCTACCCTTCGTGTGCGCACTGGGTAAATTTTACGGGTTCACGCAATAGCCCGCAAATCACGTGAACCAAGGTAAACCGCATTTAAGCGACATGCTCTGACTCAAGAGGCATAATCATAAATTCTGCTACCGTGAGATTCGAACCTGTGACCAAGATGATAGTTATCACATTTTTAACCAACTGAGCTAACCCTTGCGGGCTTATTGAATATAAATTGATCAATTATCAAAATAATTAATCACTTTTGAATAATTAAGAATTAATAAATACATAATTAATAATTAATACATAATTAATCTCGAAATTTAGAAAATATTTCAGAATTATTTATAAAATAAATCAATTAATTAAATTAATTAATCAATTTATTAAATAAATAAAACTGATTTATTAATTAATAAAAATAAAATAAAAATTAAAAATCCAAAAACATTTGTCAGAAATTGGACTTCTGACAAAATGGATCAAAGACGGGTCAAATTATCGGGTTAAACGGGTCAAATCCGGGTCATGATCGGAAAACGTAACCGGAAAATTGGACTTCATGAAGAACATGACCGGAAAATTCCTGGAAACCGGCGACTGGACAAGATTCCGGTGACCAATTTTCAGGCCAAAAACGTAACCGTTTGGTTCGTTTTTGAGCTGGGTTCAGTTCTAAATCAACACAACAACTCAATTCCAACCACAACTTCCCTGAATAACCCCTGAATCATTTTCTCTGATTAAACTCAACCAAACTCCGGCCAAACATCGATTTTCTTCGTTTGTACATGAAACTTCGATTTTAATAGCTCAAATCAAATCTTGTACACTGTATAATCAAAGCCCTAACATCTAAGGAACCTCAGATTATTCAAACTAAAAAACGTATAAATCAAAAATTCATATAAACCTTAATAATCGAACTTCACTCTACATGAATCGCTTGTTCAATTAACTAGCACAAATCAACTACAAATCATCATACAAAGCTATTCCAATCATCAAATTTATCAAATAACCCTATAATCAAAAAGTCCTAATTCGAACATAAACCCTAAAAATTAAAATTGAAAAATAACAAATCTAAACATGAAATTGATACCAGAAATCGAAAGAACAGACCGAGAGGATTGATTTGAGTACTCACATCAACTGACTTGGTGCTCAAAATCGATCAAAATCACGTCTTGATTCTTCAACCCGTTTCTGGAAAAGCCAACCCGGTTTGCATAGAATTTCTTATTTTTCTGATTTTTAATTATTAATATAAATAATTAAATAAAAATTAGGATATTTATAGTAGTAAAAATAATACCCCTAATTAAAATTAAGGCCCTAACTATACATCTACTGAAATTAATTGGCCCCTAATTTTATAATTTTTGTGTATTAATTTCTAATTTTTAACTATTTAATATATACAATATATATGCCAAAATTCCCAAAAATTGTGAATAATTCAAAAATACAAAGAAAATGACTATTTAAAAGTCCCATAATTTTGTTAAAAAAATGTGATTTTTCTAGGGCTTTTGGCACCCGAAGGGGCCCGAAAAAGTCATTTTTCGCGAAACGAGAAAATTTATAAAATATCTAGACATTTAGAATAACAATATGGTATAAGCCACACTAGGCAAAATAAGGCCAATTATTTCATTTGAAATATCAGCTATTAAAACAAAGTTTGGGTCGTATAACTTTTGATACAAAAGCTTTTAACACGAAACAAAATACCCGATAAATACCGGAAAAATACATTGACGACAGAGAACACACATAGCATATAGCAGTTAGGGTTTTATGACTAAATACACATAATAGCATTATAAAACACATAATCATCTTTATTATAATAATAAAAGTATAATTTCTCATTCGTTAGCCCAAAGTGAGAGTTCGGAAAGAGATGTAAAACGGGGCTGAGACTAGTAGAGAGAAATAGAGAGATGCTGGAGGAGAGAGATACAGAGGGATCAAAAAACAAAGGGGTACCTAGTGAAAAAATGAGCGGGCATTTTGCCGCTCTAACGAGCACCAAAAATTCACCGATTAATGTGCTTGTACGTCTATATTAGTGTATGTTTAATTTTTATTCAAAATTTTAAATTTTAACTAAATATAAATATTTTAATTAATATTATACATACTAATTTATTTGTCTAGTAATATTTTCTTTCTAAAAATATGTACTAGTTACTTTTATAAAGTTATTTTTTTAAGATAAATAGTTATTTAATATTTAAATTAACGTAAAAAAATTATATATATTTTAAATTTAATAAAAAAAGAGCATAATTAAAATTTGGAATTTTTTTTACTTATCTTGAAGAATCTTACTTTTTAGAAAAATATATTAATTACCGCATTTTAAATATTTCTATAAATAAATAATTATTTAATTTTCTTTTACATTAAAAATAATATATTTGTTTAACAATAATCCAAGGTAACATTTATCCATACATGTTGAAAAATTCAACACTACCTATGTAATGCAACACCAATGTTGTAGCTAAGCACCAAAATCACAATGTTCTACTAGATCAAAAGTAGCATAGCTAAGATAACATAATGAAGCAATACTCACATGGATGAGGTTGCGATATGCCATTTATGGTGTAGTGATCGTATTTAATCCCCCTTCTACAATATCTCGGGACCAAACAACCCATCACGCGTACTTGGACCGATGTCAAAGGAGGATCATACAGCTGTCAAAAAACACGGCTCCCTAAGAGGCACTATTTCTGTACAGTTGTCTGTTTGAATTCCCAAAAGGGTTTGCATTCTTGGCCAATGAACGGGTTGAAGAGGTTATACTTCGTCTAAATGCATGCTCAGCTGAAACCCAGGGTGTTGAAAGCTCGACTCTCTTAGGCCCATCACACGTACTTGGGTTGATGTCAAAGGAGGACCAACTAGGCCGAAGGGTGGTCAGCCCATACCAGACACGACCTGTTTCGTTAGAGGTGAAAGCGTGGACGTGGTCTTCTGGGCCTCAATGTCCACGTTCCTGGATTGTCTCAACTGTCCGAATAAGTAGGGAATACAACGTTAAACTGGTGACAGGTTCTATATACACACAAGTTCAATTCATTTCATATACACACACTCTCACTATACCATCCATGACCCCAACCGAATGCGTACTAGGACCCAATAACCTAGCACATGTCAGTCCAAAAAAGCTAGTGATTTGTTACACATTAGTTGTTAACTTGTATCTATAAAGGTCCCACATACTTTTATTCTTATCGATACGGGATGTTACAAATACCCCCTCTTGTTGGATCGACGTCCTCGTCGATCTCACAAACTCACGCATACAGAACCCGGACAGTGCCTCTGCACTTCCGGCTGAGCAGAGCTGTGATACCATTTATAATATCCTAGACCACGACTGAATGAGTATCTGGACGCAACAACCCACCACGTGTCAGTCCAAAAATATTTATTATATTTATCAAATCATACTATTATCATCAGTAACAATTTTACTATATATTATTCCATTTTATAATATTAGTAAGTATTATAAATTTTATTTTATTATGTAATTGTACTTTCATGTCTTGCTGTATATCTGAACAGTGAACACAATCAAAATATTTATCATGGCCGTAGTTTCATATGGTGTACTGACTATAAAAATAATAATTATTAACTAGCGGTCAAAATTGGGCTCAGTTAGACTTCAAAGTTTCACCATTTCATTTTTGTATGATGGAGAAGTACTATTCATGGCAATTGAAATGAATCGGGCCAATATGATGTTTGAGTTAAGGCCCATATTCTACTTTTAAAATCAGCTTCTTTTCACATTACATGGTAGCCCAATTAACAACCTCAGTTCAATGACGTGACGGACGCATATATCTTTCAAACTTGATCATTCATCTCAAAACCTTTTCTGAGAGTAAAGCTTATTAGTAGTTTATACATATGAAAGATCATAAATGTAATCCATATGGTCAGGAAGCTAGCTCGAGTCAGAGACACAAAGTAAGCTTGATGGAAGATCTGTCTGTTGTTTATTTTAGGTTTGACAAAGAAATTCAAGACTCGGGCAAGTTATACAATAAATACTCATTATATTTTAACTAATACATTTTTTTTATTTTAAATGAAACTTTAAGAATAAGTTAAATTATCAAAAGAGGGTGTAACTGATATAAGTTTTTTGAAAATTTGATAAAAAAATTAAATTTTAAAACAAAATTTAACATGTAAACTAATTCAAAAGAAAGAAAAAAAACATAGTTTATTGTAACTTACTATAAACTATAATAGTTACAATTTGTAACTATATATCAATGTAAAAGTCGAACGAGAGTGCGGGACAGGAGGGAGCAATTTGAATAGTAAAATGCTGTAGTATCTATTTGTGAGGGTGGATATTTGTGAATAAAGAAGTCTCATTCATTGTAAAAGCCACCTGACACTGAAATATTCACCGGCGACTTGATCGTGAGTACTAAAGAGTAGAAGCATGTAGAGTAGGGACCGACCTGGAGCAGGTAAATGTTGAAGCTTAAATCCCGGCCAGGTTTCCCTAGTTATAGGGACACCTTCTTTATTTAATTCAAAGTGTTTACCATATTTCAGATCGTAATATATAAATACAACTACAACAAGATCTTCTTGCAGAGTTGCAATTTCATACACTATTCATCCTCTGAACTCAGCACGCAACTATATTCTAAAATTATTATGTTATTAATTCTTTATAATTAACAACATTGCTCATGACAAAACTTCAAAAAATAATTTACCGAATTAAAACGCTCACATGGAAACTATATGGAATCTACTTATGTTTACATGAAAATGGAAATGATGTAGGAGAATTTTCGGTATATAATGACGGGTGTAATGAGACGCGACAAAAACAAATATATGAGAAATGCATAATTACGCTACCGAAAATGTACGAAGACATGATCATACTACTGAATTGAATGTTCATGCCAAATATTTTTTTGAAGGATAGAGAAATTGTGCATGATCATGCTTAAAAACTGCATCAAACTATTTTTAATTATTATTTATTTTAAATTAGGATTTATTTTTATTTATTTTTTGGATTTTCTATCCATATATAAATAATCTTATAATGTAACATAAAAATCTTTCATTCAAATTAAGATCCTAGATAATTTTCTCTTCTTTCTTGAATTCAAGAAACCGTTATGAATGGAAGGTTTATCTCGTGGATTGAAGATATTAAATAATTTTTAGTGTAAGAGCCCAGGATTAACAATTACCCCTCTTACGTTTCTGTGTTGCGTCAATCTTGATCTTAAATTCACAAAAAAGAATTCTCTAGGATTTTAGTTTTAATAAAAGATTTACATGTTACTCCCTCCATCCCTTTCAATTGTTTACATTTTTTAGAGAGTGTCTGACACGCATTTTAAGATGCTTATAAAGTATAATTCTGTAATTTTTTTATAATTTTGTTTTTCTGAATAACTTTTATTCAGAAAAAGAAAATTGTAAAAATAAGTTATATAACTATATTTTTTATGCACCTTAAAATGTGTGCCGGACACTTACTCAGAAATGTAAACAATTGAAAGGGACTGAGGGAGTATATTATAAGATTGTTTATATAAGGATAAAAAAAATCTAAATTGGAATAAAACAAATCATAATACTAAACAAATAATAACTAAAATCAGAGTGATCATGCAGTATTATATATGATCATGCACATTTGTCTTTTCTTCCCTAAAAGTTTGTGGTACAAAATTTTAATTTGGCATGATTAGGTAATCCAATACCTAATCAGTAGCCTAATCTTTGAGTTCTCATCATATTTTTACTATTCTCGTATTTCATTACACCTTCATTAAGCACCGAAAATCTTTTTATATCATGAAATTAGAAAGCTTAGGGAAACTCTTAGAGCGGAAATTATTTTCGGCCTAAATCTTAGTCTAAATTTAAACCCAAAAATCATTCTATTTCAACGATTTGTCCTACATTTTAGACTATTAGACCAAAATCTATCACATTTTAGGTCAATAGTTCACTCTTGTAGATGGTCTTATACCATCACCAAACTAACTTTTAATATAGACTTTTACACCATTTTGGTGTAAAATCTCATCTCCAACGTAAATATAAAAATTACATCAAATTTGATATCACAATAATTTTTTGGAGTTTTTATATATCCCAATGTCGTCCTTTTACTCCTTTATTAAAATAAATTTGTTTTATTTATATCTCGCTATTTTATTAATTTTAACTTTATTTTTGTATTTTAGTAATATAATAATTTATATAATACATGAATGATGTAAAATTTATTGTTGGAGTGTTAAAAGTTGAGTTTAAAAATAATGTAATTTTTACGGGCTGAGTTTTATGGAGTCCACCTTTTTGTCGGAGTCCTCAGAGTCCATCTACGTTCTGCAAATAAAATATATTGTAAAACGTGTTATTTTGCAAAACATATTACACAAATAGCATAACTTCAACAAAATCATTCAAATCTCATATATTTACAGTATAATATGTATGTTCTGCAATATGTTCTGCAACATGAACATTTATGTTCTGCAAATTAAACATATTTTGTAGAATAATATATTTTTGCAATGTCCTGCTTGTAAAATGTATGCAATCTACAAGATTTTTAATAGAATAGTGATGTTTGTCGAAAAATAAAATATTTTGCAATATTTTAAGCTATATTTTACTTGCAGAACATATATGGACTCCGAGCACTCCAATTAAAAGGTGGACTCCATAGAACTTTACTCTAATTTTTACACTATGATAGTATTTTTTTTTTCAAATGCTACTTCGTCCAACATTTGTATACTTTTTTAAAAACAAATTCCAAGACGCTAGTGGACACACGTGTACTGCTTTTAAATTGAATTAAGCCCACTTTGTCTCGGGTTTGTATACCTTTTTTAAAGTTTTCCTAGACGCGGGTGGACACAGCCTGGCTGCTCGAAAATATACTTCGGTCATTTTTTAAATTTTTATCATTTTGGGATCAGAAATACCACTTAATAGTATATTATAATAATTTTCTTTTTATTAAAATTTTTTAAATTCGATGATGTACCTTAAATTAATAATTCTTAACTTTTTAAGATTCAACAATCCTCTTTTATGTTTTAGAAATATTAAATAATTTGAATAAAAGACACAACTAATTTAATAATATTTAACTTTTTAGGGTTTACCAATTTCGTTATGGGTAGAGCCTAAACAACAATTTAATATAGAGTTTAAGCCCTAAACCCTATCAACCAAACTTTAATTTAAATTTTGGTTCATAATTTGAATTTAATTTTTTAATATTTGAGTGTTCAAAAATTCCATATTTAAATTTTAGAAATATTATAAATTGAATAAAAGATACATCGATTTAATAAAATAAAAATAAAAAACGGTACAAAACACTACTTAAGATAATGTTTAGCATTACAAAAAAAATTAAATGACAAAACGCCTGTTCATCCTGCTTTAGGTGCCAAAAAAATAATTCAAAATGATAAATGATCTCGCGCCAAGCCAAGTAAGGGTAATTTTGAACCGTAATTTTCAGCAATATCATTTTAGACCATTTCTCCCCCCACAAAATGTTACTCCCTCTATCCCTCCTATTTGTTTACACTTTTCTTTTTTAGATGTCCCTTCCAATTATTTACATTTCAAAACTTTCCAAAAATGGTAAGATTTTTATAATTTTTAAAATAACTACATCCACTACTTCTCTCCACTATACCCATTTTATACATATAATATTAATCGGTCTCACTACTTTAATCACTTTTTTAACTTTACTCCACTATTTTATCATTTTTCTTAAACTCCGCGAATGTAAACATTTGGGAGGGACGGAGGGAGTATTTAATTAGGGTCAACACCCTAAAAATTATTAAATTTATGTTATAATTTTTGTAACCTTTATATTACCAGATCAACTAAATAATTAATCTAGTAAATTAAATTTAGAATTTTCATTTTGAGGTTCGTGCAGATTATTTTTAAGTTATTTTAACAGCAATAGCATGTCGCTTCTCAGTAATCGGAGATAAGATTAATTCATCTATCCTAGTTTCCTGGATTGTTTACGATCGTGACTGAAAAATTTCAGATTAAAATTATAGTAGTGACACATGATGTGATGATCAAATAGATAGTGTCTTCTATTTGTTGTGGCTGCTGAGTGAAGCACGTACACGTCTTGGATTAAACCAAGGTTTTCTGACAGAAAATAGATGATCCATGTAAATGTACACAGGATTAAAGAATCTTAAATCCCGGCCGGCCAGGTTTCCTAGTTATAGGAACACCCTTTAATTCACTCAAAGCGTTATCTTATTGCAGAATGCAGAGTATTAATTATATGTACAATAGCAAGAGAAGATTTTTATTTTTTAAGTAAAGTAAATTTTATTTGCTCAAACGACAAATACCATAAACACCTTGTTATTATCAAAAGATAAACCTCCTACTTTATTTGTGCTGCAGGTCGCTTTTAAACAAACTGAGATGAGATCGTTTTTTCTTTATCTTATTTTTCGGGATTGTTTTTGTGATAGTCGATCTTCTTAACCTTAAACTATAGCAACTGATGTGATGATGGTGGATGGATGATCAATTAATAAGCGCCTGTTCTTTGTTTGTCTGCGTCTGGCCAGTGATTGGACACATGTAAAGGGTTATTTAAATTAGACAGTTCCACTTGAGGATCGAAACATTATTTTTTTTATTTGACCGTCAAAAACTCAATGTGAAAACACCTGAAATTAAAATACATCGATAAACTCATTTTAGAATAGCCTACTTTGCTCATCCTAGCCCACCTGGGAGCCCATAAAAATTAAAGTCATCTTAAAATAGTCTTCTTACCTCATCTTGGGTCGATTTACAAGTCCATAGAGATTGTTACGGATTAATACAATCATAAATGTGATATCATTTTTTTAGGTTTACTGGGTCTGTCTCAATTTCAAAATAATACTTTCTCGGTCCTAATCATTTCTTTATATATTCGTTTTTAAAATTTCTCTTTCATTCCTTATCATTTCTAAAAATAGCATATTTTTACAAATTAGAATTTAAATTCATTTAACTTTTCAACAATTTATTATTATAATACAATAGTGATAGTCCTTTAAAACACAATATTTCCTCTCGATGACAGTCATTCACTTGCTTTTTATATTTTTTTAAATCAGATTCTTGGTGTCCGTGCAAAACAGATATGTTAAGAACTCCGCTGGATAGAAGGAGTATAATCTTGTACCTCCCCCTTATATTCATCTTGCGATAGCCTACTTGTCCATCTTAAGCCGGAGAATATCAAAATTACTAATACAAATTATTACAATACATTTTACATTCCTAATAATATGATATTGTCTACATTAATCGGAAGAAGTCAATAAATATTTATTACATAAACATTTCAGAAATACTTAGTAATAATAAAGTTAACCGGCTATTTATTAACTATTATTAACTAGTATATAGTCATTGCTTTCCAAATGACATAAGATGATTTTCAAAATTATAAACCAAAGACCGTACCTCTTTAATATGTAATTCAACACAATTCTCCGGATATATTTTTTTTATCGTAGCCAACCCGCAGCCACTACCCTTTGGGTGCGCACTAGGTAAATTCCACGGACTCACGCAATAGCTTGCAAAACACGTGAACCAAGGTAAACCACATTTAAGCGATAGACTCTGACTCAAAAAATATAATCATAAATTCTCCTCCCATGGGACTCGAACTTGTGACCAAGAGGATAGTTATCTCCTCTTTAACCAACTGAGTCAACCCTTGTATCGGTTGTATATTCTAGAGGATAAGGTTAATCGGATAAAGAGTTTATAACAGAAATATGGTGATCAATATCAACACGCTGCTGCTGCTACAATTAGCTTGAGATCATATTTATCTCCACAAATATATGGACTTTACCTGAGTTAGTTTAGGAATGCATATCTTTTACTTGTAATCTTTATCTTGTACTTATAATCTCCCTGTATATACATTTATAACTCTGAAGATACAATCAATAAAAATATTTTCTCGTATAAATCTTATATAGTATCAGTAATCAGGTTCATATATCAACGGACTTGAAACCTGAATCATCATCCCTCCCAGATGGCTCTACTCCCTCGGTCACAAAAAAAAGCCTTATATTGTCACCACTAATGCTACCAGTAAGACAGACCCATACTCCATTCATCCACCGGAGAATCCCACATCTGTTTTCTTCTCTCCAGTTCTCACAGAAGACAACTACTCCGGATGGGCCAACGGGATATTAAAGGCACTCAACACTAAGAGAAAGATCAGATTCATTGATGGATCTTTACCTGCACCAACTGATAAACAAGAATTAATGTACTTAAAATTTGCCGATGATTTGGTCAGGAGATGGATTATTAACTCCATTCATATCAACATACGACCAAGCTGCCTCTTTACTGAATCCGCTTTCCAGTTATGGACATAACTCTAGGTGAGATTTTCTCAGTCCAATTTTACAAAGATATATCAGTTGAAATCAGCTATTTCCATTTTGAAGCAGGATGATCTCTCCGTGATTGTTTACTACACAAAAATCAAAGCCCTTTGGGCGAAACTCTCATTCATCGAGCTATCTGCTTCTTCCATATGCGACACAAGTAAATTAAATCATTGAACGTGATCATAGAGATAGAGCCATGGAGTTTCTCCAGGGCCTTCATGATCGTTTTTTCACCACTCGGAGCAATATCCTGTTGATAGAGTCTCTCCTGTCTACAGAGATTTTTATTATCTAAATAACTCTGCTGTTCCCGTGGTTGACTTCACTGTATTGGATCTAAAACAGTCCGATCATCGTCCTCCTTCGCACTATAACAATTATGCTAAGCGATAACGCCCATACTGTGACCACTGCACTTGCTACGGATACACTAGGTCTACTTGTTATCGCATCCACGGCTTCCCTGACCGTTCCAAAAGTCAACCTGCAAAAAATGCTAATACTCCTGATCGTACTCCGTCATTAGTTAACGTTGTAACAACTGGGAACTTTACGTTTATATTATATCATGATTATAATAAAATATGTGTATTAATGTGTCATTTATATGTGATTATCTGATAAACCCTAACTGTTACGTGATACGTGTATCCCATGTCATTTATGTATTTTTTTTAAGGTATTTTTCATATATTTTATTATGCATTCATAGGTTTTATTTCAAACGTGTTACGACCCAAACGATGATTTTAGAGCCAGTATTTCAAATAAATCAATGGGCCTTATTTTTCATCAAATGGCTTTTACAATTGCCTTGTTCTGAACATCTAGATAATTTATAAATTTTCTCCTTTTGCGGAAAATGATTTTTCCGGGCCCCATTGGGTGTCAAAAACCCCACAAAAATCACATTTTTATTTTTATAAAATTATAGGACTTTCATTTATATTATTTCTTTGCATTTTTGCATTATTCACAATTTTTGGGAATTTTTGGGAATTTTTGGCATATATATTGCATATATAAAATATTTATAAATTAAATTTTAATACTCAAAAATTATAAAAATTAGGGCCCAATATTTTTATTTAATGTATAATTAGCCCCTTAATTTTAATTAGGAGTATTATTTTTACTACTATAAATAGCCTAATTTTTATTTAATTAATTATTATTAATCATTAAAATCTGCAAAATTACCAAAAATCCTCTGAAATCGGGTCGGGAAGAACAGGTTCGGGTCAGGAATTCAAGTCATGATTTTGATCTGATTACAGCACCAAAACAAGTGATTCGAGTATCCAAATTGAAGGTTTTGATTTGTTCATTCTGTTTCTTGCATCAATTTCACGTTTTATTGCATCGTTTTTGATTTTTGATTTCTAGGGTTTATGTTCGAATTAGGGCTTTTTGATTCTGGGGTTATTTTGATGTTTTGATGATTGATATAGCTTTGTTAGATGATTTACAGTCGATTCATGGTGTTCAATTGAACAAACGATGCTTGGATAGTGATTCACGATTTCTAGGGTTTAGGTCGAATTTTCAAAACACAACTCGATGATTTCTGTGAATATTTGTTTCTTGTAATGTTGGGGCTTTGATTGTATATGTTCTTAGCTTCATTTTGCACTATATAACGTTTGATGTTATGTACAAATGAGTGATTTGGATTTTTTGCCGGAGTTCTTGATGATTTTGATCGGAGAATGATATCCAGGGATGTTTCTGGTCGATTTTGGCCTGAAACAGATTGGGGAAGTAGTTTGGGATGTTTTGGGATCAAAAACGGAACCAAACGGTGTCCATTTGGCCAGGAATTGGACTCGCCGGAGTCCGGTGAAGTCGCCGGATTCTGGGTTTAAACCCAGATTCCGGTCGTGTTCTTCACAGACCCGGAATCCAACCCGGTTGACCCGTTTCCAGAACCCGATTTTGATCCACCTTGTCAGATGTCTGTTTTATGACATATGTTTCTGGAAATTATTTTTACTTTTTATTTTTATTAATTTTAAAAATCAGTTTTATTTATTTTGTAAATTGATTAATTAATTAATTATTTAATTAATTAATTTATATTATAAATAATTCTGAATTATTTTCTAAAAATCAGATTGAATTATTTTCTTAATTATTTATTATTTATTTATTTATTACTTATTAATTATTTAAAAGTGATTAATTATTTTGATAATTAATCAAATAATTTTCAATAAATCATAATAAATTCATTTTAATTTCAAAAATTATAGAAAAAATATTTTTAATTCTGATTTTCTTAAATAATGATTTAAAATTTTTTTTTGGGTTTTAAAAATTAGTAATAATTATTTATAATGATTAATAAATGGAATTATCAGTATTTAATTAATAATAATTCAACCGTTAGTCCGTTTTGCGTGAAACGAAAGCCTGTTAACTCAGAAAAATGAATCCTTTTCATTAAAAATAATATCAAAGCTTAATTTGTTTTAGAAGTTAGTTGATTTTGTGACTTGTTTGATTATCAGTCGAGTTACGTGCCGAGACGAGTCCGAAAAGTTCTGGAAAAATGGGAAACGAGTCAGATAACGATCAGTTGAGCGATCAGCGAGTCAATTTTGGTTTTAAAAATTATTTTAACCATAAAAATGATTATGTGCTTATGTGCTTATGTGTATTACGTGGTTAATCGAGTCTTACTTGCTTATATGTAATACATGAGTCAGTCATAAGCGCATGGGTAGATGTTAGGATCGGTTTGAAGTCGATTCAAGATGCAAATGAAGTACGACGTGACTTAACCAGTCTGTTTTGCCAACAGAAGCTAAGCCAGCCAGGCCAGTTGAGTCGGTAATAGTCCAAGGTGATAGACAGAAGTGATTCAATTGCAGTGAGTCGCGCATAAGACAAGTTTTTCCTCTATTCTACTTTCAGAATAGTGATATTGATTCAAATATTTATCACATTTGCATTTTCTTGATTATTGTTCTTGATCACTGATATACACTTGCTATTCCTTTGTTCATATTTCATTTTGATTCTTGATTTCTCTGTTTCTTTGGATTCTTGATTCATATTCTATTGGTGACACATGGAGATTGATATATTCTAATGTTTGGAATATATCAAAGCATATCGATTGTTCCGGTTGCTAAGCGATGGACTGGATAATGATATTTTGGGATTAAGTGTGTCTTAATCTTGAGGACCGGGATGACTGGTGCCTCGATGTGGGCCGTAGTGCCTGGGTACCCGACTGGATCTATATATTGAGATATGTATCTGCATTATATTCTGACTGATCAGCAGAATATAGATGCGAACTTGTGTCCAGTTTAGTTTATTTGTACTCGCCAGTAATGGCCTTCTTTCTATTCTCGTGAGGTTATATCTTGGCAGATATACCTGGGATGGCGGATTCATTTAAAATACTTTAACACTGTTTATATTTTTGTGGACTTGTTGAGCAATTTTTGGCTCACCCCTTTTTGTTGTTATTCACCTTATTGTTTTCAGTTAAGAAGGAATATAAAACCAATTAGGACTCGAGTGGTAAAGAAGCGGGTCAAACCTCGGGATCCTCTCATACCCAAGGTGTTGATCCCAATCCAGGAAGAAAGCTTTGAGTTGCCCGAGCAGGTGGAGTGTTGATAGATAGTATGTGTGTGTTTGAATAAAAGTTGAACTTAGTTTAAAATGAATTAGACAATGGTTTGTAATAAAGAGAGTTTGTGAGACTTTGAATGTTGGTTGGTAATAAAAGTAGTTAGTGGTTCTTGTTTTCATACTTGAACCTAAAAAGATCCTGGTTAGTGTTAAAGGGGTTTAATTTCATTTCTTTATTAATTGTTAATCAGATTGTACAGGTTTGGTGATTAGCTAGTAACCCCCAGACTTATACCCCGGGTCTTGAGGGCGTTACAGGTTTGGCATCAGAGCTGTAGGTTTGGTCCCTGAAAACAAGAACATTAGGATTAAGATAGGATAGGGAGATCACATAAGATAGGGATAGTCAGATTAGGAAGAATAGTGTTAGGCTTTAGATCAGAGTAGAATAGGGAAATAATCTTAGGATTGTTAGTGACCTTTTCTTTTCTTTGGTACATTATCAGATGGCATCTTCTGGTTATTCTACATCTTCCGAGAGGACAGTCACTGGGCCAGCAGCACCAGCCATACCTCCAGTATCTGAGTATATGTTTCCTCCTCTACCACCACCACCACCATTGCCACAGGAGCCGGTACCACCAGTACAGGGGATAGTGCATGACCCCATAGAGATGTTTGATCCATTTGAGTTCTTCGAGCCGATGGTTCCTTTACCTATTGAGCACCAGTTTATACTAGGTATTGAGCAGGAGTTACCGCCACCACCATTGTTACCTCCTATACCAGTGCATGCCCCAGAGCCGGACATAGTTCAGATGATTCCAGTAGAGGGGATGAGAGAGCATGATGTGGATCTACAGTTAGGTTTACCCCAGCAGGGTGCAGGTATTCTGAGGGTTCCTTCCCAGGAGTCAGTAGGGCAGGTTGCTCAGCCGCATATGGTACCATACCATGAGTATAGAGTTATGAGGGATGATGTGGAGTATTGGCGGGCACAGTGTCGGGAGATTATGCATCTGTTTGATCAGAGGGACAGAGGACCGTTAGCGGCCCTACAGCCGGATTATTATATGAGACAACGATTACAGGTAGTGTTGATGAGTGCTACTTGGGAGCTGGATGATTTGACTCATGATGGACCTCCTTCTTTTGCAGAGTTCTACAGGGTTTTTCGCTTGGCACAGACTTTGGTCCAGGCACTTAGAGAGGAGCTTAGGCGTATTCCACCTGGGTTCTGAGATGGTTTGAGACAGTGACTCCAGAGTATATATGTATATAGAGGCAGCATAGTATAACTTAGTAGTGTGTATGTGTGTATCAGTAGTTTAACTTGTAGTAGTAGTTTAACTTGTAGCGATAGTGTGACTTGTAGCCGTAGTGATGACCAGTAGCCCGAGACTTTTTGTATCAAGCATTTACACCTGAAGCTGGTGTCACATATATATAAGATGAACTTTTTCAAATTCTTTTATTTAAATTTCAGTCTTTACAGTTTTACAACATTTACTTTCACTTTACAGTTTTTCATATTATAATTCCTGTTGAAAAAAAAGAGAACAATTATTTTATTTAACTGTTTACATTTCCAGTCTGTACATTCAGCAACTGTTTTCTTTAAATAAACCATGTTATTAATACAGGATAAATTATTTTCCATATATATTGTCAATTGTTTATTAAACTGTTAAATAAATATCACCTATTTTATTATCAGAAGAAGATGGCACCAAAAAGAAAGACTAGGGCTGAGACCTTTAACAGCAATTCTGAAGACCAGACTAATGAGACCATGAACCAAATGTTCCATCTGATGCAACAACAGATGATAATAATGCAGCAGCAGATGCAGCATCAGCAACAGCAGATACAACAACAAATGTTACAACAGCCACCTCGTCCTGAGCCTCAATTACCACAAGTATTACCTGTTGTTACTTTTAAGCAGTTTTAGTCAGTTAAACCTCCAGAGTTTGAAGGGACTACTGATCCTATTAAAGCTACCACCTGGTTAAAAGAAGTAGAGAAAGCGTTCGCACTAGTGAAGGTAGGTGAGGACCAGAAGACTGATTTTGCTAGTTACTTGTTGAAAGGAGAGGCGAATTATTGGTGGGAATCAAAAAATGCCTTAGAGGGTGAAGAAGTTATGGCATGGGATATGTTTAAAGAGTTGTTTTTAGAAAAGCATTTTCCTCGCTATGTGAAGAATCAAATGCAGATTAAGTTTCTAGAACTGAAGCAGGGAAATATGTCCGTGGCAGAATATGAAGCCAAATTTACTGAGTTGGCTAGGTTTGTTCCAGAACAGGTTGACACTGAAGAGAAGTTAGTTCAAAGGTTTCAAGAAGGGTTACGACCATGGATTTGTGGCCAAGTTACAGTTTTCGAATTAACGACGTATACCGCCGTAGTTCAGAAAGTTTTGATTATAGAAGGGGAAAGTGAAAGATCTCAGCAAGACAAGGGACAGGGAAGCTTCCAAGGTCGCTCCAGCCAGAAAGCCGGGATTCCAAGCCCGGGAAAATTTGAATTTTAAAAGGATAGGACAAGGTTCACAGAAGGCAGGTAATCATTTCCAAACCTCCAGTCAGCAGGGAATGGTCAGAGTTCCAGTGCCGTACTGCAAGACATGTAATCGAAAGCATACTGGTGTATGTATCAAAAGGGATGTAACGTGTTATCGGTGTAAGCAGAAAGGGCATTATTCTAACGAATGTCCAACAGGTAGAACAACAGAGATGACTTGTTTCCAGTGTGGAAAGAAAGGGCATATCGCCAGAAATTGCAAAGGACCAGCTATGACAGCCAGTGTTCCGAGAGTGTTAGCATTACCTCCGCCGCCGCCTAATCAACCCAAAGCAAGAACTTTTAACATGACCATGAAAGAAGCGGTGCAGAGTCCGAGTGTTATTGCAGGTACGCTTTTGGTGAATTCCGTAAGTTCAAAAGTATTAATTGATTCTGGAGCTACTCGTTCATTTGTTTCTGTAGAATTTCTTGATAAGTTACATTGTGAAATCGAATGGTTGGGCGAAACGTTAATTATAAAATTAGCGAATGACGACCAAGTTCCGGTAGATCGAGTATGTCCTGCATGTGATATAGAAATAGCCGGACATCATTTTTCGGTAGATTTAATTCCTTTTAAGCTAGGAGAATTCGATATTATCTTGGGAATGGATTGGTTAGCATGTCATAACGCTCAGATAGATTGCGCGAATAAGAGAGTCAAATTGCGAACTGCGGAAAATGCAACGGTAATATTCAAAGGCGAAAAATAGCAGAAGAAATTTCTTATTGTGATGCAGACTAAACGATTGCTTCGACAAGGATGTGAGGCGTACATAGCTTACGTGTTAGATACTGAAAGAGGAAGTCCTAGAATAGAAGACATTCCAGTTGTGTACGAGTTTCCAGACGTTTTTCCAGACGAGCTTCCAGGATTACCACCAGATCGAGAAATTGAGTTCACAATTGATCTAGCACCAGGTACAGAACCAGTTTCGAAAGCTCCATATCAGATGGCTCTAGTCGAAATGAAGGAATTATCAACGCAACTGCAAGATCTCCTAGATCGAGGCATCATACGGCCTAATGTATCACCATGGGGTGCACCGGTGTTATTTGTGAAGAAGAAGGACGACATCATGCGATTATGCATTGACTATAGGAAATTGAATAAACTCACTATTAAGAACAAGTATCCCTTACCGAGAATCGATAATTTATTCGATCAGCCAAAAGGAGCAGCATGGTTTTCAAAGATAGATTTGCGATCAGGCTATCATCAATTAAAGATTAAAGCTGAAGATATTCCAAAGACTGCGTTTCGTACAAGATATGGGCATTACGAGTTTTTGGTAATGACATTCGGTCTGACAAACGCGCCAGCAGCATTCATGGATTTGATGAACAAAGTATTCAAGAAATATTTGGATAAATTAGTGATTATATTCATTGATGACATCTTGATTTACTCCAAGTCAGAAGAACATGCAGAACACTTGAGAATAGCTTTGGAAATTCTGAGGAAAAAGCAACTATACGCAAAATTTTCGAAATGTGAATTCTGGTTAAGAGAAGTACAATTTCTAGGGCATATTATCAATAGAGAAGGCATCCAAGTCGATCCAGCGAAGATTGAAGCTGTGTTAAATTGGGAAAGACCAAGGACGCCGATAGAAGTTCGAAGTTTCTTGGGATTGGTAGGATATTATCGAAGGTTTGTTAAAGATTTTGCGAAAATAGCAACGCCGCTGACCAAGTTAACTCGAAAAAGTGAAAAGTTTGAATGGAGTGATAAGTGTGAAGAAAGTTTTCAAGAGCTGAAAAATCGGTTAGTAACCGCACCAGTACTTGTATTGCCAGACGAGGTAGGAAATTTTGTCATTTTCAGCGACGCTTCGTATCGCGGGTTAGGATGTGTACTGATGCAGCACGGTAACGTCATCGCATATGCTTCGAGACAACTTAAATCTCATGAACAAAAATATCCCACTCATGATCTGGAATTGGCAGCGATCGTATTTGCGTTGAAGCTTTGGAGACATTATCTCTACGGTGAAAAATATGAAATTTACACAGATCATAAAAGTCTAAAGTATATCTTTACGCAAAAGGAGCTGAACATGCGACAACGTCGATGGCTGGAATTGATAAAGGATTACGACGTCACGATCAGTTATCATCCAGGGAAAGCAAATGTTGTAGCAGATGCGCAGAGCAGGAAAGAAAGATTGAATCGGTTAACTTCGTGTGAAGACTTAATCAGGGAATTCGACAAATTGGAAATTGAGATTCGTATTCCCAATGAATCTGCAGAAGCTATCTACACTATGACTTTCCAACCGGAATTGTTAGAAAAGATTCGCCGCTGTCAAAAGGAAGGGATGAGTCAAGATGATGACTTGACGGGGGAAGAAATCATAACTCAGAAAGATAATGAAGGAATTTTACGCTTTGCGTCGAGAATCTGGATCCCTAACGTAGCAGAATTAAAAAAAGAAATAATGCGAGATACGCACAATTCGAAGTATTCCATTCATCCAGGAAGTACAAAAATGTATCGTGATCTGAAAGAAAAGTTCTGGTGGCCGAACATGAAGAAGGAAATAGATGAATGGATAAGTAAGTGCTACACATGCCAGCGAGTTAAAGCGGAACATCAACGTCCGAGTGGATTATTGCAACCATTATACATTCCAGAATGGAAATGGGAACATCTAGCGATGGATTTTATGGTAGGATTACCAAGGACAAAGGCAAATCATGATACGATATGGGTAATCATTGACAGACTCACGAAGTCGGCACATTTTCTACCAATTAATGAAAGATTTTCACTCGACAAGCTAGTGCACATATATCTCAAAGAAATTGTGATGCGACATGGAGTTCCAGTATCTATCGTGTCTGATCGAGATCCTCGTTTCAACTCAAGATTTTGGAGACAATTTCAAGAATTTCTTGGAACTAAATTGAACATGAGTACCGTTTATCATCCGCAAACCGATGGGCAAAGTGAAAGAACTATCCAAACGATTGAAGACATGTTACGAGTTTATGCGATCGATTTTGAAGGCAGTTGGGATGAACATTTACCTCTGGTGGAATTTTCTTATAATAACAGCTATCACGCCAGCATTGGAATGCCACCGTATGAAGCATTGTACGGGAGAAAATGCAGATCACCAGTATATTGGGATGAAGTTGGAGAACGCAAAATTTTGGGTCCAAAACTAATTCAACAGATGAAAGAAAAGATTGAACTCATTCAAAAATGACTCGATGCAGCGCAAAACAGGCAACGCAAATATGCAGATCAAGCCAGGAAAGATATGGACTATCAGGAAGGAGAAAATGTACTACTCAAAATATCGCCATGGAAAGGATTAACCAGATTTAGCAATAAGGGTAAATCGAAACCACGATACGTTGGACCGTTTGAAAGTTTGAAGAAAGTGGGAAAAGTTGCATACGAATTAGCTTTACCGACTCATATGCAGCATATTCACAATGTGTTTCACGTGTCCATGCTTAAGCAATATAATCCTGATTCTAGGCATGTAATCGAGTATGAGCCGATAGAAATCCAACCTGATTTGTCTTTTATAGAACAGCCGGTAAGAATTTTAGATCGGCGAGAGAAAGTGTTGAGAAATAAGTCTGTATATTTAGTGCGAGTGTTGTGGAGAAATCCTATGGTTGAAGAATCAACCTGGGAACTCAAAAGTGAAATGTTAGAGAAATACCCTCATTTGTTTTCATAAAAGATTCTGAGGACAGAATCCTTGTAAGGGGGGAAGGATGTAACGACTGGGAACTTTACGTTTATATTATATCATGATTATAATAAAATATGTCTATTAATGTGTCATTTATGTGTGATTATCTGATAAACCCTAACTGTTACGTGATACGTGTATCCCATGTCATTTCTGTATTTTTTAAAGGTATTTTTTAGATATTTTATTATGCATTCATAGGTTTTATTTCAAACATTTTACGACCCAAACGATGATTTTAGAGCCAGTATTTCAAATAAAATAATGGGCCTTATTTTTCATCAAATGGCTTTTACAATTGCCTTGTTCTGAACATCTAGATAATTTATAAATTTTCTTGTTTTGCGGAAAATGACTTTTCCGGGCCCCATTGGGTGTTAAAACCTCCACAAAAATCACATTTTTATTTTTATAAAATTATAGGACTTTCATTTATATTATTTCTTTACATTTTTGCATTATTCACAATTTTTGGGAATTTTTGGCAGATATATTGCATATATAAAATATTTATAAATTAAATTTTAATACTCAAAAATTATAAAAATTAGGGCCCAATATTTTTATTTAATGTATAATTAGCCCCTTAATTTTAATTAGGAGTATTATTTTTACTACTATAAATAGCCTAATTTTTATTTATTAGTTATAATTAATCATTAAAATCTGCAAAATTACCAAAAATCCTCTGAAATCGGGTCGGGAAGAACAGGTTCGGGTCAGGAATTCAAGTCGTGATTTTGATCTGATTACAGCACCAAAACAAGTGATTCGAGTATCCAAATTGAAGGTTTTGATTTGTTCTTTCTGTTTCTTGCATCAATTTCACGTTTTATTGCATCGTTTTTGATTTTTGATTTCTAGGGTTTATGTTCGAATTAGGGCTGTTTGATTCTGGGGTTATTTTGATGTTTTGATGATTGATATAGCTTTGTTAGATGATTTACACTCGATTCATGGTGTTCAATTGAACAAACGATGCTTGGATAGTGATTCACGATTTCTAGGGTTTAGGTCGAATTTTCAAAACACAACTCGATGATTTCTGTGAATATTTGTTTCTTGTAATGTTAGGGCTTTGATTGTATATGTTCTTAGCTTCATTTTGCACTATATAACATTTGATGTTATGTACAAATGAGTGATTTGGATTTTTTGCCGGAGTTCTTGATGATTTTGATCGGAGAATGATATCCAGGGATGTTTCTGGTCGATTTTGGCCTGAAACAGATTGGGGAAGTAGTTTGGGATGTTTTGGGATCAAAAACGGAACCAAACGGTGTCCGTTTGGCCAGGAATTGGACTCGCCGGAGTTCGGTGAAGTCGCCGGATTCTGGGTTTAAACCCAGATTCCGGTCGTGTTCTTCACAGACCCGGAATCCAACCCGGTTGACCTGTTTCCAGAACCCGGTTTTGATCCACCTTGTCAGATGTCTGTTTTCTGACATATGTTTCTGGAAATTATTTTTACTTTTTATTTTTATTAATTTTAAAAATCAGTTTTATTTATTTTATAAATTGATTAATTAATTATTTAATTAATTAATTTATATTATAAATAATTCTGAATTATTTTCTAAAAATCAGATTGAATTATTTTCTTAATTATTTATTATTTATTTATTATTTATTAATTATTTAAAAGTGTTTAATTATTTTGATAATTAATCAAATAATTTTCAATAAATCATAATAAATTCATTTTAATTTCAAAAATTATAGAAAAATTATTTTTAATTCTGATTTTCTTAAATAATGATTTAAAAATTATTTTTGGGTTTTAAAAATTAGTAATAATTATTTATAATGATTAATAAATGGAATTATCAGTATTTAATTAATAATAATTCAACCGTTAGTCCGTTTTGCGTGAAACGAAAGCCTGTTAACTCAGAAAAATGAATCCTTTTCACTAAAAATAATATCAAAGCTTAATTTCTTTTAGAAGTTAGTTGATTTTGTGACTTGTTTGATTATCAGTCGAGTTACGTGCCGAGACGAGTCCGAAAAATTCCGGAAAAATGGGAAACGAGTCAGATAACGATCAGTTGAGCGATCAGCGAGTCAATTTTGGTTTTAAAAATTATTTTAACCATAAAAATGATTATGTGCTTATGTGCTTATGTGTATTACGTGGTTAATCGAGTCTTACTTGCTTATATGTAATACATGAGTCAGTCATAAGCGCATGGGTAGATGTTAGGATCGGTTTGAAGTCAATTCAAGATGCAAATGAAGTACGATGTGACTTAACCAGTCTGTTTTGCCAACAGAAGCTAAGCCAGCCAGGCCAGTTGAGTCAGTAATAGTCCAAGGTGATAGACAGAAGTGATTCAATTGCAGTGAGTCGCGTAGAAGGCAAGTTTTTCCTCTATTCTACTTTCAGAATAGTGATATTGATTCAAATATTTATCACATTTGCATTTTCTTGATTATTGTTCTTGATCACTGATATACACTTTCTAATCCTTTGTTCATATTTCATTTCGATTCTTGATTTCTCCGTTTCTTTGGATTCTTGATTCATATTCTATTGGTGACACATGGAGATTGATATATTCTAATGTTTGGAATATATCAAAGCATACCGATTGTTCCGGTTGCTAAGCGATGGACTGGATAATGATATTTTGGGATTGAGTGTGTCTTAATCCTGAGGACCGGGATGACTGGTGCCTCGACGTGGACCGTAGTGCCTGGGTACCCGACTGGATCTATATATTGAGATATGGATCTGCATTATATTCTGACTGATCAGCAGAATATAGATGCGAACTTGTGTCCAGTTTAGTTTATTTGTACTCGCCAGTAATGGCCTTCTTTCTATTCTCGTGAGGTTATATCTTGGCAGATATACCTGGGATGGCGGATTCATTTAAAATGCTTTAACACTGTTTATATTTTTGTGGACTTGTTGAGCAATTTTTGGCTCACCCCTTTTTGTTATTATTCACCTTATTGTTTTCAGTTAAGAAGGAATATGAAACCAATCAGGACTCGAGTGGTAAAGAAGTGGGTCAAGCCTTGGGATCCTCTCATACCCAAGGTGTTGGTCCAATCCAGGAAGAAAGCTTTGAGTTGCCCGAGCAGGTGGAGTGTTGATAGATAGTATGTGTGTGTGTTTGAATAAAAGTTGAACTTAGTTTAAAATGAATTAGACAATGGTTTGTAATAAAGAGAGTTTGTGAGACTTTGAATGTTGGTTGGTAATAAAAGTAGTTAGTGGTTCTTGTTTTTATACTTGAACCTAAAAAGATCCTGGTTAGTGTTAAAGGGGTTTAATTTCATTTCTTTATTAATTGTTAATCAGATTGTACAGGTTTGGTGATTAACTAGTAACCCCCAGACTTATACCCCGGGTCTTGAGGGCGTTACAAACGTTGTCACACCACCTGTAGCATCCTTTATGGATGAAGAATACAGTCATTTGCTAGCTCTCATCAACCAACCAGATGATAATAATGCATGAGTCAACTTGGCAGGTACTAACAACACTTCTTCTTCTCAAATAATTTTAAATTCTAATCCTATTCTTAATGCATCTCTATGGTATTCTGGGGTAACCCACCATATCTCATGTGATATCACTGCATTTTCATCATATAAAGCAGTAGGTAATCCTATCACAGTGCAACTTCTTGATGGTTCATTAGTCAATATTAAATATATTGGAACTGTAATTTTTTCTCGTTATTTTATCTTAAAAAATGTGTATCATATTTCTAATTTCACTTTAAATTTAATATTCGTTACTTAGTTAACGAAATATTTAAATTGTATGGCTTTCTTTTCACCGGATAACTGTTATTTTCAAGACCGCACCACGAAGATGGTGATTGGTAGATGAATTCATATCTCTGAACCTAATGAACACTACACCATAGATTGGTTATGACAACCATATTTTTAATAACTTGTCAAAAAATGTTGCAAATGAGAGAATAAATTATATGTATTGTAAAGATTTTTATAAACATTGCGAATGGAGCACAAAAATTGGAGGGAGTTGAAAACTAACACTTTATTGTAATAAATTTGTTAATACTTTGCGGTATATCCAAATTTTGGGCCCAAATATTGGTGGGCTTCTAATTAATTTGAGCAAAAACTTTTACCGGGCTTCCAAAAAAAACAAAACACACACCCATATACTATACTATCACATACACTACCATACACCCATACATAGGACACGATAGCCGCCAAAGAGAAAGAGTAAGAGAAAAAAAAATCAAAATCTAATATTGAGTTTGAGAAGAAGATTTGAGCTGCACAAAGGTAAAAAATTGACCCCCGATCCTTTTTCCCCTTTTCCCCTAAATCGATTGTTCATGTTCTTCTTTAATTGAGTATACATATTCTTCTTTGTTCAAATAACTATTCCAAAATCTTAATTAGTTTCTTTGTATATGTTCAAATGTTCTTTCATGTGCTTAAATTAGTTATTTATGTTTAATTCAGTATGAATTTGATCTTTGTTCTAGTTTTTTGTTTGGTTTTATGTTTTCTTTGTACCGAGTTTCTAAAATTTGGGATTTCTATATAAATAGGATTTTATGAGATTATTGATTATTTAATGGAGATCTAGTTTACAAGATAATTGAATTTATATTGGAGTTCTTAAGATTTTAGACTTTATAATTTTAGAGAGAATCAGGGACTTTGTTGAGGCAACTTTACCTTAAACCCTGAACCCTATTTTGCAACCTATTTTACCTTTGTTTTCATTGTTTTAATGTTTTGTGTCATAGTATCCTTGCTTTTGAATTTCAATTCCATATAGTAATTTTATATTTTAATCCAATAATTAATAAGGTTACCTTTGGTGTAATGTTTAGTTGCTCAAGGAGAAAGGGATATTACCAGAACTTAGTCCATGTGTGGAGAATATCGGTTGCTCTGGATGTAATTGCAAGAATATTGGAGATCTTGACTGAATGTAGTGTTAAGCCTTTCTTGTAAAAGATGTACGTTTTACTAGAATTAGGATGCTAACCTCATAGGTTTTCTTTTAGCTTTAGCCAAAATGGTGAGTTATTGTCACTATTAGTGAGAATATTTTGTTAGTGACTTGAAAATATATAATTTAAAACATACAGGAGTGATAATGAATTGCTCTTATCTTTTCTTTTGGTTTATATTTGTACATACTAGTGTTGTTTCCGCAAAGTTCATCAAATTAGTGAGTGTATATTTTATTATCAATTGCATTAAATTCCTCACTACTTTCTGTAGATTTGTTAATTAGTTACTAATTTATCTTTATAATCCACCTCCCTTGAAGCAAACATAAAACCTATGTTCACTATATTTATATGCAAAAAGATTCTCATTTACTTATATTTATATGCAAAAAGGCACTAGTTATGTTCATATGTAGCACATAAATGATGCAAGGATATTACAACTCTACAGCTACAAGTAACCAGATAGCTGACAATAAGTTCTATATTGCGGAACAGGCCAGTAAAAGGCCCTTAGACGAGACCCTTTATATATTTGTTCATAGAACGTATTTCTTCTCTGTTTGATCTGCACTCAATCTTTTTAAGTATGATTGACTTCTCTTCCTATTTGCACAAACAGGGTTGGAGTCCATACAGCAATATCAGGGTCTGAAAACTGAGAAACCTGTTCTTCTTACTGGTCATGGGAAGGTTGATATTTTATGGGTTTACATTACAATTCTATTTTTCTAAATTGTAGCTCCATGAACTTGTTAATGTGCTTACATAATTGTAAGATATTTTGACTGGTTATGTGCACTTGTCCTCTGAATTCTTTACATACTTGGGTTGGTTTATATTGGGTTACGTAGATACTTGGGTTGGTTATATGTAAACAACATATTATTTCCTGATGGTAGATATTGGTCATTATCATTCTTTTCAGGAGGTAATAATTCAGAGTTTACTTGTCCCACTTGCATATCAAGATGTATAACCTGTTTAAATTAGCAACTGAATATGTTTTCTTAAAATTAATAATTACTGCTTGGATCTTATTCAAGATTTTGTTGTTCCCTAGATTGGTCAAAAACTGGAGATTTCTATAGAATGGTCCAACCACCCTCTTTTTGAGCCTGGTAATGGTCCCCTCTTATTCAATAAATTATTTTAAAGTAAAGTTTACTTCTTGCGATCTTTGCTTAGAAAAATTAGAATTTCTCATCAAAGGTGCTATTTTGTTTTTCTGGTAATATACCTAGGTGGTCTAGAAGTACTAGATGTACCAGAACCAGAAAAGATACTGATCAGACCTCGGGTTGGCATCGATTATGCGTTGCTGGAGCATGTCAACGCATTGTGGAGATTTGCTATTGCTAGTACCTTGTGGATAAGTGCTTCTAAAAACACCCTCCGGCCACCTTGATGTTTTAGTGTTGACAATAGTGAAACTCTATAGAAAGTTGAGGCTTTGATGAAAACTAAACAAAGGTTTAAATTATTGACTTTCTTATTTCTACTAAGGCTTCCTCTCTATATAGTACGTTATGTAACCTAAGTTAAGTAAATATAAATACATAAACTTAACCTCTATTCCCAACAAGATCTTATATTGACCACTGCTTAATTACATTTATTCGGATGAATAAAAATATAGAAGTCATTGTCAAAGGTTCAATGATGCTGAATTTGGTGCAGGCAGATCCATTCATTCAGTAACAGTAGGACAAATCCCTAAATACAATGAGATTTTCTTGTTCTTAAATTCATTTTAAATACTACCTTCAAGTCAAGTATCATATTCATATATTTTAAAATGGAACACTCGCAATTTTTTAGATAAAATATTTTGTTTTATTTTGTTTTGTATAGCAGTGCATTTGCATTTGGGGCCGGAAAACTAGTAGCAAGATTTCTTGGCTATCATACGAAGGATGTGATTTCTTGGACAATATACTTCCACGGAACAGAAATAACCTCTTCAAGCCTAACTATAGGAAGATTAATAATAATGACGGGCTACACAAGTGATTGCTTTATGTTTAATTTTTTAGTTTGAAGTTTGTACAAATAGCTAAATTCTTTTTTGTTGTTCTCTTATACTTAAATTATGAATGTTTGTAAAGATGATGTTTATGACAGCCTGAGAACTGCTTTTAATTTGGTCATGGTACTTTTGAATGACAATATTTCTTGGTTTTGTGGCATAAAATAATGGTTGGCTAGTCTATTTTACAAACAATTCCTTTTGTTTTTTTTAAAAAAATATTATTACAATTTTATCTAAATATGTTGCCATTTAGAATTACATTAGCCATAAAATATTGCAATTGGTTCAAAATTGTTGCAATATTTGTTAAATTTGACCATAAATTCATTGCAATTCGACCAATTAATGTTGCTTTAAGGTGATTATTTAGCAGACAAAAAAATCTATCGCAATGATTTTACTATGTTATTTCTAAATATTGTCTACTACAATGAGGTTGTGTTGCTACATATGGCTTAAAACTTTGCTATAGGTGTTGAGTGGCATTTCTGACACTTTATAACGCTCCATTAAGCTTTGAATTGGTGTATTTGTACTCGAGTTATTGGTGTTTTAATGTGTATTCTAGTATTTTTGCATTTCAGGCATTAATCCGGAATTTAGGTGAATTAGCATTGATTTGATGCTAATATGGTGTTAAGATGGTGTCCAAGGAATAAAGGCTCGTGAAGACCAACTCATTGCAGCAATAAAAGAAGGCAATTTCAGTTTTTCCAGAAGATCAGCGCGCCCACGCTGTGCTAGTTCGCGGCCACGCCATAAAAGCAGAATGATAGCGCCCGCGCTGGTGAAGCGTGCTCCCGCGCTGGTGAAGGGTGCGGCCGCGCCAAGTCGGGATTCGAGATTCCTATTTCAATTAGAAGACTATTTTTCTGGGCTTTTAGATTATTTTGGATGTTATTTAAAGACAACAAAAAGACGTTTTTCATAACAGAGCTTAAGGAGAAAACGCCAAGAAGACCTATAACACAATTTAACGAAGGCGAAGAAGATCTAGTTGTTTCTTGTGAATCTTTGTTCTAAGTTGTAATCTTGGAAGCTCGTTTCTTGTTTTGTTGAACCTAATACTCTGGATTATGTACCTTGTTTAATATTTATTTTATAAAGACTACGTTTATTATACTATGCTTTCATCGGAACCCACGTTGATGATGAGTCCGATTATGGGCTAATCATTATTGTGGGGTTCTAGCGGATTTATTTATGGATTTTTTAGTTAATTTGTTTCGATGCCTTAGTGTGCGGTGATTGTATGATAACCTAGTTTTGGTTTTGCTTATTCGTCTTGTGAGCATCATGAACTTATAAGATAGCGTGTTAATCTTTAATGAAGTGAAAATGAATTTATGGGTTTAGAACTGGCCATGCTAGCATAGGTTCATGTATTTGATATGCATGATTCTTGGGTAATTTTAACCATCTTACTTGCCCTATGTAATCACGATAGATAACTTGTGCATCAAACCATTATGTTGTCAAATTCTATAGACATATAGGGTCTCAATATAATTGGTGTCTATTCAGCTTCTATCTCTTTTGTGGATGTCTGGTAGTATGGTATTCGTACAACGAAAGTTGGCGTTTATCAGTTTCATGTTATCTGATTAGTGTCATCACCATTACATGCTAAGGTTCAGAATGAAATGGCTATTGAGTGAAGAATTTAATGAAGTTAGAATCCCATATTTGTGTTATATATTATTCAACTCTTTTTAATCTCTTAGGTAATGTTCTCTAGTATAATTCTCAATAGTTAATCGTAGTATAATCAAAACCCAAATTGTTATTCGTCTTAGCATTGAATAATAGCCATATCATTGTTGCATAAGTGCATAAATTATATAGTTAACCTAAACCAGTCTTTGTGGGAATGAACTAGAAATAATTCTATATTATTTGCGATCGCTTATACTTGCGTGAAATATTAGCGCATGTTTAGCGACTAACAAGTTTTTGGCACCGCTGCCGGGGACTTCGGTGTTAACTTTTAGTTTATGTGTTTGTCATTAGTGATCGTTAAAGTTCATTGACTCGTACATTGTTACTTACCTACTCTTTTCCTTGTCGTGTTTCAGGTACTCTAGCGAGCGTGTATGCATACACGTTCGTGGGCTCGTAAGAGAACTCTGGATCAAGCCGAGGAGGAAGCTGTATTGATTCGAAGGGAAGTTTTTGAGGATGAAGAGAAAGTGGAAGAAGAAGAGAAAGTAGAGGAACCATCTTTAGTAGTGATGGGAGATCAAGCAGAAATTTCTAAGGCTTTGATGGACTATTCTCAGCCTAAGATCAATGATATTCAGTCGAGCATCATCAGACCAGTTATCTCGGCTAACACTTTTGAGATCAAGTAAAGCACGATTTAGATGATCAAAACTCAGTTCAGTTTGGGGGATCTCCTACAAAAGACCCCAACATGCATATCAGGGATTTCATCGAGATCTGCGACACTTTCAAGTTCAATGGGGTGACTGAAGATGCTATCAAGCTGAGACTTTCCCATTCTCTCTGAGGGATAAAGCAAAGTGTTGGTTACATTCTCTACCACCGGGGTCTATCACCAAATGGGAGGATCTTGCTCAAAAGTTTCTCACTAAATTCTTTCCTATGGCGAAGACTGCTGCAATCAGGAATGCTCTTACTCAGTTTGTACAACAAACTGGAGAATATATGTGTGAGGCTTGTGATCGATATAAGGAGATGCTAAGGAAATGCCCACACCATGTCATTCCTGATTGGATGATTATAACATGTTTCTACAATGGTTTGGGCACTCAGTCTAGACCTATGCTCGATGCAGCATCTGGTGGAGCTTTATGGGCCAAAAGTTATAATGAAGCTTATGAGTTGATTGAGCTCATGGAAGCTAATGAATACCAAAATCCTAAGCAAAGAATGTTGCAAGGCAAGGTAGTACGAATTATGGAAGTAGATACAGCTACTGCTATAGCTGCTCAACTTCAAGCTTTGATGATAAAAGTGGATTCTTTGGCTAATTATGGAGTTAATCAAATCACTAGTGTTTGTGAACTTTGTGCGGGGGCATATGAAATTGAGCAGTGTGCTATCTCTAGCGAATCAGATCAATTTGTGAGTAACTTTCAGAGATCACAGCTGCAAGCTCCAGCCACTTATCATCCCAATAACCGTAATTATCCTAACTTCAACTGGAGCAACAATCAGAATGCGGTGCAACAACCTTATCAGCCATACACAACAAAACAGTATAACCCTCCTGGTTTTCAACAACCGTAATATGCCCATAGGCAACAACTTCAACTTCAGAAGCTATTGCAAGCTAATGAAAAATCTGAATTGGAGGAGTTGAGGCTCATACGGAAGAGCCAAGCTATATCTATCAAGACCTTGGAGAATCAGATTGAGCAGATTGCTAATGCATTACTGAATCGTTAACCTGGCACGCTTCCAAGCGATACTGAAGTGCCAGGAAAGAAGGAAGCTAATGAGCATGTTAAGGCAATCACATTGAGGTCTGTTAAGGTTGCAAATCCTGAAAAAGCTAAGACTCCAGAATTTGAAGTTGAGGCTAAAGAAGAAGAAGTGCAGAAGGAAGCAGAAGTGGAACCAAGGAAGACTACTGTTGAGCACACTCCTCCTGAGGATAATAAGGGAGAAACAGATCTATCCTCCACCTCCTTTTCCTACGAGGCTGCAGAAGAAAAAGCTGGATAAGCAGTTTGAGAAGTTTCTGGAGGTGTTCAAGAAAGTTCACATCAACATACATTTCACCGAAGCTCTTGAACAAATGCCTAGTTATGTGAAGTTTATGAAAGGTATTCTCTCTCTGAAGGTGAAGCTTGATGACTTAGAGATCGTTGCTCTCACGGAGGAATGCAGTGCTGTGCTGCAACAAAAGTTGCCTCCGAAGCTTAAAGATCCTGAAAGCTTCACTATTCCATGCACCATTGGAAAGGTGTCATTTGACAAATGCTCATGTGACTTTAGAGCTAGCATCAATGTGATGCCTTTGTCAATCTTCAAGAAGTTGGACTTACCGGATCCAAAGCCTACTTATATGACTTTGCAGTTGGTCGATCGTTCTATTACTTATCCACGAGGCATTGTTGAGGATGTTTTAGTCAAGGTGGATAAACTCATCTTTCCTGCTGATTTTGTAGTTCTTGATTTCGAGGAGGATAAGAAGATTCTCATAATCTTGGGAAGACCTTTCTTGGCGACTGGCCGAACCTTGATTGATGTGCAGAAAGGTGAGCTTACCATGGAGTTTTGGATCAGGATGTCACTTTTAATGTGTTCAATACTGAAGGGTTTTTAGCACATAAACGCAGCAAAAACGTACATTTAATCTTAAAAAAAACCGAAACCCTCCGCAGGATCCTTGCGAAAAATAATATTTAATTCGTAGTTCAGTATGTTTACCTTAAGAAGCTTTACGTTAATGGAAAGATGGAGGTCTTTAATAGCGATCCAAGAACGATGAACGAAGATCCTTAGCAGCTGCTCCTCAAGTGTGAAGCACTCCACCAATATCCACCAAGAAAACGATGTAATGAAGGAGGAGGAGATGGAGAGAATTAGGGTTTTGTAGATCTTTTTGGTTGAGGCAAAATTAGGATTTATAATAGTATATTTATAGGCAAAATTTTCAGCTGAAAATTTTCCCATAAAATATAATTATTATTAACCCTTTATTATTCTCACTAATAATTAAAACACCTTTTAATTATTAACCCTTTTTCTAAACTCTTTAAAATAATTCTCTCACTTGATTTAATTTCCAAAAATTAAATTCTTAATTAATAATATTAAGAACCTTTTCTTAATTAATTTATAATCAATTAAATCTCATTTAATCAATTATTAAATTTGCAAATTAATTATTTATTTCATAAATAAATAATTAGCAGCCATTATTAATTAATTCCTCCACCATTAAATCATTCTCTTTTATGGTGTGACCCTGTAGGTTCAATATTAAACCGGTAGTAGAAATAAATAATAATAAAACTATTTTATCATTATTTATATAAATTCTCTAATTCATTAAATATGATTAATTAATTAATCATATTTATTCTATATCGTGAGGGATACTTCTCAGCATATCGCGACTATCCGGATAATACGAATTCACTACTTAGAATACCAAGAACCTATTCAGTGAGTAGTTACCGTACAATTAATTCCCTCTACTCTGCAATGTCACGATTAAATACAAGGCATGGAACTTGTGTCAAGCCTATCTTATTTAATCACTTGCTTTCCTATTCACTATGCTTAGTTTTATTTAATGTAAATTAGAAACTCCTTTCTAATTTCATACACTCTGGCCATAGATTCCTGAACTAACATAAGTGGATGAGCATTGAACATTCTCTTCCTACACTGGAAGGGGTAGATCCTTTATTGATCATACACTATCTTCGTGTACAAATTCCTATACCCAGTAGAGCCCTTATAAGTGTCCCTTGAGACTAAGAACTAAACCAAAGCATAGTTCAGTGTACACAAGATGACTATGATGACCTCAAGTCTAAGGATACTTGTACAACTATCACTATGTGAATAACTGCTAACACGTGAGTGAACTCCATCAGTTGTTCAGCTGTGTGAGTCATGTTCAGTGAACTTATTCTATAATAAGCACCTACATATTAGCTATAGTGTCACCACACAAATGTCTATGAGAACAGACATCCTTCATAATGAAGCAAGCATAGTATGTACCGATCTTTGCAGATTATTAATTACCAGTTAGTAATCCTATGACCAGGAACTATTTAAGTTTAGAGTTATCATCTTTTAGGTCTCATTATTATGATCTCATCACAATCCATAAAAAGCTTTACTCTAAACTGTGGTATATCTTATTTAAACATTTAAATAGATAGATCCCGCAATAAAAAAAAACAAGCCTTTTATTAATATCAATGAAATCAAAACAGATTACATAAAAGTTATTCCTAAATCCTCATACATGATTGGACTTAGGACATATCTCTTTCAATCTCCCACTTGTACTAAAGCCAATCACTCTGGTATCTAATACCCATCTTGTCTTTATGATAATCAAAGTGACTCTGAGAAAGTGGCTTTGTGAGTGGGTCTGCTACGTTGTTATGTGTGTCAACTCTCTCGACGTTGACATCTCCTCTTTCAACAATCTGAATTGCACCACCATTCAGAGTAAACACGTACCCTGACATGGATTTGCTATCACTTTCTGATTGAAAACTAGAGTCAGTATAACCCTCTATTTTCAACTCAGATTTACCACCAAAAACAAGAAAAATGTCCCGAGTCCTTCGCAAGTACTTAAGGATGTTTTTTAGTGCTTTCCAGTGGTCTTCACCTGGATTGGACTGATATCTGCTCATCACACTAATTGAATAAGCAACATCAGGCCTTGTACACAACATCACGTACATGATAGATCCTATTGCTGAAGCATAAGGAATCTTACTCATACGATCTCTTTCCTCAGGTGTCTTAGGAGACTTTTTTCAAAAAGGGACACTCGATGGCTCATCGGTATGAGACCTCTTTTGGAGTTTTTCATGCTAAACCTTTTAAGCACTTTCTGGATGTATGTACCCTAGGTAAGACCTATCATTCTTCTAGATCTATCTCTATAGATCTTCATACCGAGAATGTAGGATGCTTCTCCCAAGTCCTTCATGGTGAAGTTCTTTGATAGCCATACTTTGACTGATTGTAGCATCGGTATATCATTTCCTATAAGAAGTATGTCATCCACATACAATACAAGAAATGTTACCGCGCTCCCACTAACCTTCTTGTAGACACATGGTTCATCTATGTTTTTGATAAAACCAAACTCTTTGGTTGTCTCATCAAAACGGATGTTCCATCTACGAGAAGCTTGCCTTAAACCATATATGGTTCGCAGCAGCTTACACACTAGGTGTTCATTTCCCTTGGAAAGAAAACCCTCTGGCTGTGTCATATACACTTCCTCCTCAAGTTCCCCATTGAGGAAGGCCATTTTCACGTTCATTTGCCAGATCTCATAGTCGTAGTAAGCAGCAATCGCAAGCAAAATCCGAATTGATTTTAACAGGGCTACAGGCGAAAAAGTTTCATCAAAGTCAATCCCTTGCCTTTGTTTGAATCCTTTTGCCCGAGCCTGGCCTTATAGGTCTCCACCTGGCCATCTGCTCCAATCTTTCTTTTGTATACCCACTTGCACCCAATAGGCTTAACATCTTTAGGCGCCTCAACCAGAGTCCATACTTGGTTAGTATACATAGATTCCATTTCGGATTTCATGGCACTATGTCATTTCTCTGAGTCAACACTACTCATAGCCTCATTATAGGTCACAGGGTTGTCATCATCAATGATTGACAACTCATTGTCATTCTCAATGACAAGGCCATAATACCTCTCAGGTTGGCGAGACACTCTCCCTGTCCTACGAATGGGCTGTTCCACAGAAGGTTGTTCAGTCTGAACAGGTGTTTCCACTTGATCCGTAGTAGTTTGTGCTTCTTGAACTTCATCAAGTTCAATTTTTCTCCCACTGTTTCCTTCAAGGATAAACTCCTTTTCCAAGAAGGTAACATGTCTGGAGACAAACACCCGATGATCGGTGTAAAAGTAATACCCCAAACTCTCTTTAGGATATCCCACAAAATTACATTTTACGGATCGAGATTCCAGCTTATCTGGGTCAACTTTCTTGACATAAGCTGGACATCCCCAAATCTTAACGTGTTTCAGACTCGGTTTCCTTTCTTTTCATATCTCATATGGTGTTTGAGGAACAGATTTGGAAGGCACCTTATTCAGTAAATATGCTGAGGTTTCCAATGCATAACCCCATAGGAATACTGGAAGATTCGCATAGCTCAACATGGACCGAACCATGTCTAACAAAGTTTGATTTCTCCTTTCAGATACCCCATTTAACTGTGGCGTATATGGAGGAGTCCACTGGGAGACTATACCATTTTCTTTGAGATAATCTAGAAACTCTCCATTCAAGTATTCACCACCTTGATCTGATCGAAGAGTTATAATACTGTGTTTGGTTTGTTTCTCCACTTCATGTTTATATTCTTTGAACTTTTCAAAGGCTTCAGACTTGTGTTTCATCAAATACACATATCCGAATCTAGATCTATCATCTATGAAAGTAATGAAGTACGAAAATCCACCCATGGCTTGCGTAGACATTGGTCCACATACATCTGTGTGTACCAATCATAGCAAATCTGCAGCCCTCTCTCCATGTCCACTAAATGGAGATTTGGTCATTTTACCCAATAGACAAGACTCGCATGTAGGATATGATTCAAAATCAAAGGGGTCAAGTAACCCTTCCTTATGCAATGTCCGCAGTCTATTTTCACTAATATGACCTAGCCTACAGTGCCATAATTAGGTCAGATTTTCATCATCTCGTTTTATTTTATTAGTTTGTTCAATCTGAAGTAAATCATGCTCTACGTCACATACATACAGACCATTTTTTAAAATGCCACGTCCAAAAAGAACATTATCTCTAAGGATAGAACATTCATTATTCTTAATAATAAATGAAAAACCATCCACATCCAACATAGGAATAGAAACAATATTCCTCCCAATAGAGGGAACGTAATAACAATTATTCAAAATAATAGTCTTGCCCATAGGCATATGTAAACTAAATGATCCTACAGATATGGCCGCAACCCTTGCTCCATTGCCCATACGTAGGATCACCTCATCTTTTTCAAGAGTCCTACTTCCCTTTAGTCCTTGCAACGAATTGCAAATATGAGAACCACAGGCGGTATCTAATTCCAAGTAGAAATTTGACCTAGTGACATATTAACTTCAATCATGAACATGCCTGAATCAGAAGCGGTAGTATTACTACCCTTCTTCTTTTTTAATTCTGCAAGGTAAACCTTGCAGTTCCTCTTCCAGTGCCCCAACTTGTTACAGTAAAAACAAACAGCTAAATTAGGACCAGTCAACTTGTGAGCATCTAGTATGCTCCGGAGTGATAGTGCAGAAGACATGACGAATATAGTAAATCTGTAAATGATAAACACATAACAACACTTAGCAAATATTCAATTTCATTTCAAAACACTATATGAATTGGGTCTTTATTCATAAGTGTCTCCCACTAGTTTATCTAATTTTTTCAACCCCCTAAGTGAAAATTAAGCATTCATAATGCTAGTGGGAATAGGGATCCTACATTCCATCACACAACCTCGGCTGTGGCACGAAACGTCATGTGATGTTCAATAGGCAGACAACTCTTGTCAATTACATCTTATGTTATTACCTAATATAAGTTTAGCCTCTTGAATAATTGAGTCAGGGCTGTGGCACGATAAACTCAATATTCTAAGTCAAGTCTAACCCAACATTTCGTATAATTGAATCAGTCTCCAACGGCCCACGGCTGTAGCACGTACCGACCTTTAGATTCTAATTCAACGTACACATCTCTATGTAATAGACAAGTATTTCTTATTTCGAAATCAAAGCCCTCGGCTGTAGCACGAAACGACAATGATTTAAAAATAAGAACCATTTTTTACCTTGTTGGAAGGCTATGACTGACACAAGCCCGTTGTGTCATTGGCCAATTACTACTTGATATTATTTAATTTTAGAGGGATTATATTACGTTACAATCATAATCATATTATAAAGAGATTCTTCCTTTTAAATTAAATATTTCAAATCAATAATCAATAATCAGATGATTCCCAGATCGGGTGGAGCATTGTCAAGAGGCGTCACTTAATAACCCTTTCTTATAGATAGAAATCTGTTGTTGACAGAATCATCCTTTCTCTCAATATTGAAAATTTATATTCAATTACGTGTTTTATAAACACAAGAATCTCATGATCGTATTCATAATATTTATTGTTAAGGCAAGAAACGATTTAAGTTCACCTAAATCTATCATCGCATGGTAAACATAGGCATATATATCATATATAAAATTAAATAAACAAGTAAATGTAAAGTGCAATAAAGTAAATGTGTTTGGTTATGGCCCCATCCTATGTGATCTTTATCAAGCTCATGATAAAGATCAAGGTCAATCTAATATGGTGATGGAATTAAATACAACTACTTATTACATAAGTCTTCTTCTTTGTTTAGACTTCTTGTATGCCTCGTCTTCTACTTTGTATCACCTCTATTGGATAGCCTTCTTGAGTCTTCAATTACATTACATGATTGAAAGTAAAACTAATCTAATGAACTTACAAGAATAACTCGAGTTACATTCGAGATTTATGATTACAAAGATTAACGACATGCAAGTCGTATTTAAAACCAAAACCAAAACCATTACACTAAGGTCGAAAGGCCATAACCATCCACCATGCTCATACAACACATAAAAGCATGTTAAAACATATAATCTGATCTTAACATATCATATTATCCATGATCTAATCATAAAAAGAAAATATGACAAAAATCAGAAAAATCAGAATCAAATCAGAAAAACAAGAATTACTGTTTACGGGAAGTAAACGACGTCAAACGCCTTACAGACAAGTCGTTCATAGCTTTAGCTATCAGTTTTGTTCAGACGCTCGTTTATCTATGGAATAGGGTATTCGTTTGCGTAAATCGGACACCAGACCCAGATTTCAGCAAATCTGCAGCAGCCAATTCAGAATCCGTATCTAATATGATTCTCATAATTAGAACAAACATAAATCATGTATATATCAGTATATATACAGATTACATAATCATCTTATGATTATACAACTCACATGAATATCATATATTCAAAACCATACATATATAAGCATATTATATCAACATCAAATCATGGCGAATCACGTACATGCTCATATATCGAAAACAGTTAAACACATAAACGAATTAAAAACTTTTCGCAAGTAGCTCTGATGCCATTGAAGGGTTTTTAGCACATAAACGCAGCGAAAATGTAAATTTAATCTTAAAAAAAAACCCGAAACCCTCCGCAAGATCCAAGCGAAAAATAATATTTAATTCGTAGTTCAGTATGTTTACCTTAAGAAGCTTTACATTAATGGAAAGATGAAGGTCTTTAATAGCGATCCAAGAACGATGAACGGAGATCCTTAGCAGCTGCTCCTCAAGTGTGAAGCACTCCACCGGTATCTACCAAGAAAACGATGTAATGAAGGAGGAGGAGATGCAGAGAATTTGGGTTTTGTAAATCTTTTTGGTTGAGGCAAAAATAGGGTTTATAATAGTATATTTATAGGCAAAATTTTCAGCTAAAAATTTTCCCATAAAATATTATTATTATTAACCCTTTATTATTCTCACTAATAATTAAAACACCTTTTAATTATTAATCCTTTTTCTAAACTCTTTAGAAATAATTCTCTCACTTGATTTAATTTCCAAAAATTAAATTCTTAATTAATAATATTAAGAACCTTTTCTTAATTAATTTATAATCAATTAAATCTCATTTAATCAATTATTAAATTTGCCAATTAATTATTTATTTCATAAATAAATAATTATCAACCATTATTAATTAATTCCTCCACCATTAAATCATTCTCTTTTATGGTGTGACCCTGTAGGTTCAATATTAAGCCGGTAGTAGAAATAAATAATAATAAAACTATTTTATTATTATTTATATAAATTTTCTAATTCATTAAATATGATTAATTAATTAATCATATTTATTCTACATCGTGAGGGATACTTCTCAGCATATCGCGACTATCCGGATAATACGAATTCACTACTTAGAATACCAAGAACCTATTCAGTGAGTAGTTACCGTACAATTAATTCCTTCTATCCTGCAATATCACGATTAAATACAAGGCATGGACCTTGTATCAAGCCTATCTTATTTAATCACTTGCTTTCCCATTCACTATGCTTAGTTCTATTTAATGTAAATTAGAAACTCCTTTCTAATTTCATTCACTCTGGCCAGAGATTCCTGAACTAACATAAGTGGATCAGCATTGAACATTCTCTTCCTACACTGGAAGGGGTAGATCCTTTATTGATCATACACTATCTTCGTGTACAAATTCCTATACCCAGTAGAGCCCTTATAATTATCCCTTGAGACTAAGAACTAAACCAAAGCATAGTTCAGTGTACACAAGATGACTATGATGACCTCAAGTCTAAGGATACTTGTACATCTATCACTATGTGAACAACTACTGACACGTGAGTGAACTCCATCAGTTGTTCAGCTGTATGAGTCATGTTCAGTAAACTTATTCTATAATAAGCACCTACATACTAGCTATAGTGTCACCACACAAATGTCTATGAGAACAAACATACTTCATAATGAAGCAAGCATAGTATCTACCAATCTTTGCGCATTATTAATTACCAGTTAGTAATCCTACGACCAGGAACTATTTAAGTTTAAAGTTATCATCTTTTAGGTCTCATTATTATGATCTCATCACAATCCATAAAAAGCTTTACTCTAAACTGTGATATATCTTATTTAAACATTTAAATAGATAGAGCCCGCAATAAAAATAAAACAAGCCTTTTATTAATATCAATGAAATCAAAACAGATTACATAAAAGTTATTCCTAAATCCTCATACATGATTGGACTAGGACAGATCTCTTTCAAATACGATGAAGTTCCCTACGGAAAATGAGGAGTGCTTAAAGGTGGAGTTGGTTGATTCTGTGGTTACTTCAGAACTTGATCAATGGCTAAGGTCTGATGCCTTAGAAAAGGCCTTGTTGGGGAATTCTGTTAGCGAAGATGATGAAGGTGATGAGCAATTACAATACCAGAATGCTTCTCCATGGAAGAGGAAGATGGATATGTCTTTTGAATCTCTGGGAATGGAGGAGCTGAACAAAGCTCCTAAGTGCCTCAAGCCATCTATTGAGGAAGCTCCTACTCTTGAGCTTAAGCCTTTACCTTAACATTAGATGTATGCATTTTTTGAACAAGGCCACAAGAAAAGATCACTTCCCCTGCCGTTTATTGGTCAGATGCTTGACAGATTGGCTGGGCATGAGTACTACTGTCTTCTGGATGGCTATTCGGGATATAATCAAATTTGCATTGCTCCAGAAGATTAGGAGAAGACTACTTTCACTTGTCCATTTAGTACTTTCGCCTTTAGAAGGGTTTTATTTGGTTTATGTGGAGCACCGTCCACATTTCAGAGATGCATGATGGCTATTTTCTCTGACATGATTTGTGACGATTGAGAATTTTTTGACGTAATTAAGTCAATAAAGTATGTTTTATGTGATGTGATTATAATTATGTGATTAAGTGCTGATTTATTTGTCTTTGCTGTATATTAGAATCTAGGAGCGTAAATAGGAGCGTTCCAATTTAAAGAGTCAGCTTAGGAATTAAGCTGTGTTGTCGGGCCGTCAAGAAGAACGGAACCCGTCCTAAAAAGGAGATTAAGGTATTTAAGATGTGAACTATGTGTCTTTGTGTGAAATCAAATGTTTAAGTAAAGTAATGCGTCCTAATGACGTCTCGGTCGATAAAGAGATTGAGAAGCGTAATTGAAACGCTGAGCGTCGGGCCGTCAGGTTGAACGTGACCCGGTACGCGTAAAAAGGGATACTATTAAAGAATGATAATTTCTATGATCTGACATAAGCTGTGGTGTATTTGTATGTATGCTTGCTTGTCTGTGTGCATGATTACGTGGTTTGTTGATATTTTGTGGATTTAAGATAATTAATTGATTTAAATAAGGGTTTATTTAACATTTGTGCATTTTTGTAAAAATATCTGAGTAAGATAAAGGCATGAGAATTGTTCTGATATCTTCAAAATAATCCTGTAGACATTCTAAAAATGATGGATGGATTTATTTGGTGATCGTTGCTTTTAAATTAATTTTTACGTGATAAAATGATTTTATCAGCACAAACTTGTAAAAATCGTATAAAATCAACCGTACGCTCAAAATCTTATTAAGAGTAATGGTTGGAAAGCTAATTTTGAGATCTACGTGTTAAAATTTTTTATTTGAATCAAATTCATCTTTACGAGAGAAGTATTTACAGATCAGCTCCATTTTCTTTTAAGGATAAAAAGAGAATCAAAATATAGAATGACCTAATTACTATATTACCCTCCCTTATTAATATATAATCACCCCACCTCCTTTTTTTCTTTCTTTTTTTACCGAGCCCCTCCCCTCTCTCTCTTTTCTCTCGTTTCTTCCTCCCTCTTGGGATTTCTCTCTCGCTCGGTACACTCTCTCTTCACTCTCTCTCACTTGTTCTTCACTCATTTTCGGGTATAGAACCATGATTATGAGAGAATTAGTGATATCTACCTATATACATACATGCATGTAGCTATTTTCAAGTTCTTGAGAAAAATCAAAGTTGGGTTTGGTGGTTTTTGAGTTCGGTTTTCATGAAAACAAAAAAGGGGTTTGATTCTTGATTAATTTAAAGTGAAGATGATGCTTGCATGTGTGTAATCTATGAGAAAACGGTGGTTGAAGGTTGGAAACCCCCGAACGGGGGCACCACCGAAATGACACCGCCACCGGTGATGAACTCCGGTGAACCGGTGGTGAGCTGTGATGTTAAACACTGAGCTCTAATATTTAATTAAATATTTTGTGATTGCATGTCATTTCCTTTGAAAAATTGAATGGTTTTGTAGTTTACAAGTTATTAAATTGATTCTTGTTGGTTGTAATGTTAATCTAGTTTGATGTTAAGAGATTAGTAGGATTAAAGATGCAAAAGTTTAGAAGTTGAGTTTGCATGTGTGTTTTCTTGAGGAAAGGCCGAATGGCCCTTACTATTTTTAGAAAATCATGTTGATTTTGTTAAAATGAATGATTTATTGATAGTTTATTTATAAATTGTAAAATAATTAGATGGATTGTGATTACAAGTTCAAATTGATGCATGCGTGTTGCGACTCTTAAAAATTTCGAATGATGCTATTTGATTAAATTGGATTAAATGTTAAATTGAGTGATCATCCATGATCTTGTTTGAATTGTGAGTTTAAATGAGTCATAAGAATGAAATTTAACTAGTTCGGGACGATATACTTGATGCATGTCAAATAAGGGTTTTGCATGTTCGATTCTTGTGGTGATTAAGTGATAAGGCCGAATAGGCCAAAGAAATTCAAAGTCAAAAATCTGATTTTTGGTAAATGATAGAATGATTGAATGTTTATGTGTGAAAATCTTTGAATTTTGCTTGTTGGATTGTTGTTTTGGTTCAAATTATGGATAAAAGAAAAAGGGAATTGAGTTAATTGATGTTAAAAGCTATAAGTGATAGCTGTGAATGCCATTGTGTGTTTGTACGAGTTATAAATATTTGATTTGGAAAATAGTCAAGGTTTAGCGAGTATATGTAAAGTGATATAAGGCTATGAGTAAAGAAAGTGCTATGTGCTGTGTGTATATAAGCTATACTCGTATAGTTCGAGTCAAACGTATAGTTGAGCTATCGTATTAAGTAAACGTTCCAGGAACGAGAGTTGAGAATCTAATTAAGATTTTGGTTTTGATTGTAGATTCGGAACGTGAGGGCATTCAGGCTAGGAAAGGGAAATGTATACTAGGTGGCAGTAGTTCGACCTTTGTGAAACAGGAAAGCGAATTCAGGCAAGTAACTCTGATTACTTGTGTAAATGATTATAAAGAGAATGTTGTTCATACCATGTAGAGTATTGAACTGTTTAATTAGTGAAACCATGATATTGATTTGAGATACCCTGCCTTTGATCTTCTAAAACTTTTATTGAATAGCTTATTGGTTCAACCCGCTTGTAACCTATCATTTCTATTCTACTTATTCGTTATGCCATGAACTGTCATGAACCCTATTGTTACCTTTACAAACCCCTTGTAATGATGCCATATTCTTGATCACCATAACCCCTATTGATTCTTGGAACAGTTTGATTCTTTTAACTTTAGTACCTTGTTATCGTTGATTCGAAACCCCTAGAATTTCATCTTGTTTATCCTTGATTTGTTTCCTTCACTTTGATTTTCCTGAAATTGAATCTAAGAATGAGTTTCAACTTGAAAGAGTCCAAATGATTTCATATTCTTGGTAATGATAAAATGAATTTAGAAAACCTATTTCTTTTTCCAACTCAAGGTTTTCTAAACGAATTCCTGATGGATTGGATTGGACGTAAGAGGCTAGTGGGACTAGTCCAGTCATTATAAGAGGCTAGCGGGGCTAGTCCAGTTTAAGGGTGAAATTATGCCGTGTGGTACCTTAAAAGACCGGATGGAGGTCGGTACGGGCTGATCACCCGTATTATAATGAAATGAAAACATAAAGTGATCCAATCAAGGGTTCCATTTTGATTTTAAAAAGGAATTGAAATTTCCTATTCAGTAATTGTTTCTTGAAAATGAAAATTTGATTATAGTGTTGTGAAAAGAGTTGATTTTGATATTGTGAAGCTTAAAGCTCGTGAACCCTGATTTTAATTTTGTTGAGCATATAATTGATTCTATAAGGTGAAATATTGTTGCTTTTCTTTCTGAAAGATCTATTCTGATCCTTTAATGATTTATGATGACTGTCGGCTTTCATCTTGCATTGAGCCCTGTTCCTTGAAAGCCCCACATTTTCCTTCACAACTTTTCCTTAACCCAAAAGCTGGAAATCTGCCACCTAAAATAAATAAAGTAGAATGCCCTGAGTTTGGTAAAGTATATTGTGGATTTAATATTGTAGAACTGCTATATAGTTACTTGCTGAGTTTTATACTCATATGTTTTGTTTTAATCTAACCATGGCGGTTAAGCAAGAAGATGGCCAGGCTTAGACGCACTGCTTGTAAGAGCGTACCTGGTGGTCCCTATCGTGTTGAGGGCTTCCGGTTGCCAGAGCAGGTAGTGGTATTTTTGAGTGAGCAAGCGCTTAGAAGGAAATGTTTAAAGATACAATGGGTTATCTGTCGGTTCCCAGCCGGAATCGATATAGTTTATTTAATAATATTTTGGGGTTATAAGTTATATTTTATGATTGGTAGTTGTAATAGTGTCTCGTACTTTATCCTGTTGATCCTGTTAGTAGTTAATCAGGGTTTATGCTTATTTAATTATTAGATTAGAGGTGTGTGAGTCCTCATTTCCTAACCCCGAGATTGAGGGCGTCACAAGTTGGTATCAGAGCTACATGATCTAGTCCCTGAGATAAGTTAGGAATAAATAGGTGTATTTTGGGTATATATCTATATCGCGAGAGAGTTCGACTCATATAGAGTTGAGTTAGACTATTAGGTCCAAGGAAAGTGTGTATCAGTTAGAGTGGAAACTAGAGTTAGGGTGTGAGCTTTATATATCCCTAACATTATTTCTTGGTTGCTGTTTTGTGTTTTCTCTCAGGATCCCAGTAGTGGTAGTGACTCAGATTCAGAGATTAGTTTGACTGGTACCCCAGTGGACCCCATTCCACCCTCTCCAGAGGAGCCTGTGTATGTTAGTTCAGACCCAGAGGAGGACCCTTCTAAGAGTAGTGAGATCCCTATGCAGATTTCACCCTTGAGGCCAGATTCAGAGATCTCTACCCCTGAGCTAGAGTCTGAGATGCCAAAGACTGTACCTGTCAGTGTTGGTGGCAAGTTAGCCCAGGACCGAGACTTTGTTTACTCCCGTATTCCTGAGTTGGGAGCTTTGGTGGATAGGCTAGCCCGAGAGTCTAGGCAGAGTGCTTCAGTTATGGATGATGACTGGCGAGTTCGGGTAAAGATGGTGGAGCAGGTAGCCCGGCGGAGATTGGATGAGGGACCATCCACTAGTGATGCTGATGCAAAGGCCCGGAGGCTGCATAAGATCATTCGCTGGATGTTGGTTGTGTTGAGAGAGATTCTGGATATTTAGACAGGACTGTTGGTTGAGCCCGTAGTTGTTTTTCAGCGCCGGTAGGCTTTGGGATACTTGGTCAGATGCCGGGATCCTTTTTTTATTTATCTTATTATATTCCCGAACTATGTTGTAGCAGTAGCTGTTAGAAGTTAGGGGTAGATAGGGGGATATTTTCCAGTTTTTCCTCTGTTTAACCCTGCTATAATATTGTACCTTATTTCAGAATTGGTGATAGCCAGACTTTTCTTTATGTACCCCTTATTTAAAATAAATCTATTATCTTGTTTTCCATTGTGCACCCTAAATATCTCATAACTGTTCTAAATATCATGTTTCTATACAACCATGTTTTCGTATAACCATGTTTAAAGATCGTAAAACTCTATTTTGTGCCATGATAAAACAACACTGATATGAGAATTATGTAGTAATAGGATTGCATGTGCAAATTGGGTAAAGCTTAAAACCCGCAAAAGAGATTTTATAAAAAAATGTTGTTATATCTATGCCATGCTATCATATTGCTAAATAATTGCTCAATCAGGTTTGTAAGAAATGGCCAACTCACCAGATCACCAAGAAGAAGAAATTCCAACTCAAGACCCATAAATAAACCCAGAAACCACCATGATGAGCAGACTTGCTCAGCTTTTGCAACAACCTGTGGCCCCTAAAGTTGGAAATTTCAAAGACTTTCAATCTGTTCATCCCCCAGAGTTCTTAGGTTTGCCCGACCCTATTAAAGCACAGTCGTGGTTGAGAGAAATGGAAAAAGCCTTTGAGTTAGCAGAAGTTAAGGACGACAAGAAAACTCAGTATGCGAGTTATTACCTTAAAGATGAAGCAAGTTTCTGGTGGGAGTCTTCGAAGGCGTTGTTGGAAGGTAAGGACTTAACATGGGAGAAGTTCACTGAGATGTTTCTGGAGAAGTATTTGTCGAGCTATATGCAAGGTCAATTGGAAATGAAATTTTTGGACCTTAGACAAGAGGATATGTCAGTAGCGGAGTATGAAATGAAGTTCTCGGAGTTGTCTAGATTCGTACCTGAGTATGTGAATACGGAAGCAAAGAAGGCTACGAGGTTCCAATAGGGACTTAAGCCGTGGATTAGGAATCAAGTAGCATTGTTGGAGATCAAGAATTATGCTGCCTTAGTTCAAAAGGCAATGATAGTGGAAGGTGAGCGTGAAGCTGCGAAGAGAGAAAATGAAGGAAGAAAGAGGAAATTTGAAAGCTTAGAGCAAGAGCAAGGGAGTTCAAAGTTTAGAGAAAAATTTGGCAAGAATGGTGGAGGTCAGAACCAAAAGTTACAGAAGTTTAAACCCGGTAATGGAAATCAGAAGAACCGTTTCCAGAAAACTGGACAGCCAGGGAAGGATAACAGACCTCAGATTCAGGAGTGCAAGAATTATGGAAAGAGACACCCAGGAAGGTGCAATAAGTTGGATGTGACATGTTTTAAATGTTACCAGAAGGGGCATTATTCTTCAGAGTGTCCTAGCGGAGCAAGAAAGCCTGACTTGGCTTGTTTCAAGTGTGGTAAGGTGGGCCATATGGCCAGGAATTGTAAAGAGCCTGTTTAGAACGCTAATGTTCTTAGGATTGCTGGACCGCCGTCTCTCCCAGCACCATCAGCTCAACCCAGAGCTAGAACCTTTAATATGACAATGAAATATGCGGTACAAGATGTGGACGTGGTAGCAGGTATGCTTGTTATTAACTCAGTAGAAGTAAAAGTATTGATGGATTTTGGAGCAACTAGATCTTTTATTTCTGAAAGTATTTTTGATAAGTTAAATTGTGTTAGTTACCCTCTAGAACCTAACTTGATTATAAAGGTAGCAAATCAAGAGAAAGTTATTGCTAGCAAAGTTTATCCCAATTGTGATGTGGCTATAGAAGGTCGGCACTTTTCTGCTGACTTGATTCCCTTTAAGTTAGGAGAATTTGAGGTTATACTAGGAATGGATTGGTAGTCAAACTATGAAGCGCAAATAGAATGTAAAAGTAAGAAGGTGAAGTTAAGAACCAAGGATGGTGAAAAGGTGATATTCAAAGGAAAGAGACAAGAAAAGAAATTCCTAACGGCTATCGAGACTAGAAGATTAATACGTCAAGGACGTGAAGTTTATTTGGCTCATGTCATGGATGTGGAGAAAGAATCCATAAGGATCTAGGATATTCCAATAGTGAGAGATTATTCGGATGTGTTTCTTAATGAATTGCCTGGACTACCTCCAGATAGAGAGATCGAGTTTACGATTGATTTGGCTCCTGGAACGGAACCAGTATTGAAAGCTCCCTATCGCATGGCGCTAGTCAAGATGAAGGAATTGGCAGCTCAGTTGCAAGAATTGTTGGATAAAGGAGTAATCCGACCGAGTGTATCCCCGTGGGGCACACCGGTTTTGTTTGTAAAGAAAAAGGATTACAAATGAGATATGAGATATGGGCACTATGAGTTTTTGGTAATGGCATTTGGCTTACGAATGCGCCAGCCGCATTTATGGATCTTATGAACAGAGTGTTCAAGAAATATTTGGATAAGTTCGTTATTGTGTTTATTGACGATATACTGATTTACTCCAAGACGGAAGAAGATCATAAGGAGCATTTGAGAATTTCTTTGGAAACTCTGAGGAAAGAGAAGTTGTACGCTAAGTTTTTGAAGTGTGAATTTTGGCTAAAAGAAGTGCAATTTCTTGGTCATGTAGTTAATAAAGAAGGAATCAAAGTGGACCCAGCCAAGATAGAAGCTGTAATGAATTGGGAAAGACCCAAGACTCCTACGGAAGTTAGAAGTTTTCTGGGATTAGCTGGATATTACAGGAGGTTTGTGCAAGATTTCTCTAAGATTGTCGTTCCGTTATCGAAGTTGACAAGAAAGAATGAGAAGTTTGTATGGACAGAAAAGTGCGAGGAAAGTTTTTAAGAGTTAAAGAAGAGGCTGGTAACCGCCCCAGTATTGGTATTACCAGATGAAAAAGAGGAATTTGTGATATACAGTGATGCTTCATATAAAGGACTTGGATGTGTGTTAATACAACACGGCAAGGTAATAGCATATGCGTCAAGGAAACTCAAGCCGCACGAGCAAAAGTATCCAACGCATGATTTGGAATTGGCAGCTATTGTGTTTGCCCTTAAGATTTGGAGGCATTATTTATACGGAGAAAAGTGTGAGATTTATAAGATCATAAGAGTTTAAAGTATATCTTTACCCAGAAGGAATTGAATATAAGACAAAGAAGGTGGTTGGAATTGATCAAAGATTATGACTGTGCGATAAACTATCATCCTGGAAAGGCAAATGTGGTAGCAGATGCTCTAAGTCGCAAGGAAAGGTTGAATATGTTAACATCATCGGAAGAATTGATTAGAGATTTTGAAAAGATGGAAATAGAGGTGCAGACTCCAGAATTTGGAGATGAAGCTATATATGCTATGTCATTTCAACCCGAAATTTTGGAAAAGATTCGATGCTGTCAAGAGCAAGTAATGAATCACGAAAAGGATAAGTTGACGGGAGAAGAAATTAAAGCTCAAAAGGATGGAAAAGGAATATACCGTGTTAACTCACGTATTTGGATACCTAATGTCGTGGAACTAAAGCACGAGATTTTGCAAGAAGCGCATAACTCGAGATTTTCAATTCACCCTGGAAGTATGAAAATGTACCAGGATTTAAAAGAAAGTTATTGGTGGCCAAACATGAAGAAGGAAATTGCAGAATGGATAAGTAAATGTTATACGTGCCAAAGGTTCAAAGCGGAACATCAAAGGCCGAGCGGATTGCTTCAGCCACTGGATATACCAGAATGGAAATGGGAGCATATAACAATGGATTTCATGGTAGGATTACCTAAAACCAAGTTAAATCATGATGCAATTTGGGTGGTAATCGATCGGTTAACAAAGTCACCACATTTCTTGCCAATAAATGAAAGGTTTTTGTTGGAAAAGTTGGTCAAATTATATTTGGATGAGATTGTGATGTGTCATGAAGTTCCTGTATCTATCATATCTGATAGAGATCCAAGGTTCAACTCGAGATTTTGGAGACAATTCCATGATCATTTGGGAACTAAGCTGAAAATGAGTACGGCATATCATCCGCAGACAGACGAATTAAGTGAAAGGATAATTCAGACAATTGAAGATATGTTGCGAACCTGTGCAATAGATTATAAAGGAAACTGGAACGATCATTTGCCGTTAATTGAGTTTTCCTACAACAACTGTTATCACGCGAGTATTGGCATGCCGCCTTATGAAGCGTTGTATGGAAGAAAATGTAGATCCCCAACATATTGGGATGAAGTTGGTGAGCGCAAACTAATTGGCCCAGAGCTAGTTCAACAAACGAAAGAAAAGGTAGAAATGATTCGAAAGAGATTAATTGCAGCTCAAGATCGACAAGTAAAGTACGCAAATCAAGAACGAAAAGATGTGCAATTTGAATCTGGAGACAAAGTCTTATTAAAGATATCTCCTTGGAAAGGTTTAACCCGATTTGGAAAGAAAGGGAAGTTGAGTCCTATGTATATTGGACCGTTTGAAGTACTACAACGAGTTGGGAATGTGGCATATGAATTGGCGCTACCTCCGCAAATGCAACATCTGCACAATGTATTTCACGTATCTCTTCTAAAGAAGTATAATGCAGATGCGAGTCATGTGATTGAATTGAAACCAGTGGAAATCCAACCAGATTTGTCTTATGTGGAACTGCCAGTTCGAATTTTGGACCGAAATGAGAGGACACTTAGAAATAAAGTTGTACCTCTAGTTAGAGTATTGTGGCGAAATCCGCTAGTCAAAGAATCGACTTGGAAATTAGAAAGCGAAATGAAAGAAAAGTATCCCCATCTATTTGCTTAGACTAGATTCTGGGGACAGAATCCTTTTAAGGGGGGTAGATTGTGACGATTGAGAATTTTTTGACGTAATTAAGTCGATAAAGTATGTTTTATGTGATGTGATTATAATTATGTGATTAAGTGCTGATTTTTTTTTCTTTTCTGTATATTAGAATCTAGGAGCGTAAATAGAAGCGTTCCAATTTAAAGAGTCAGCTTAGGAATTAAACTGTGTTGTCGGGCCGTCAAGAAGAACGGAACCCGTCCTAAAAAGGAGATTAAGGTATTTAAGGTGTGAACTATGTGTCTTTGTGTGAAATGAAATGTATAAGTAAAGTAATGCGTCCTAATGACGTGTCGGTCGAAAAAGAGATTGAGAAGCGTAATTGAAATGCTGAGCGTCGGGCCGTCAGGTTGAACGTGACCCGATACGCGTAAAAAGGGATAATATTAAAGAATGATAATTTCTATGATCTGACATGAGCTGTGGTGTATTTGTATTATGCTTGCTTGTCTGTGTGCATGATTACGTGGTATGTTGATATTTTGTGGATTTAAGATAATTAATTGATTTAAATAAGGGTTTATTTAACCTTTGTGCATTTTTGTAAAAATATCTGAGTAAGATAAAGGCATGAGAATTGTTCTGATATCTTCGAAATAATCCTGTAGAATTTCTAAAAATGATGGATGTTAGGTCTCAATATGTTTGTAGAAGGGGGGTTGAATACAAACAATACCGTTTAATCGAATAAAATGCGGAATAAAAAAGTTAAACAAAATTCAAGTTAAATAAAACTATTATTAAACTTGAAAGGTTTTACAACAACGGTATCGTTTACAAAGGATTAATCTCAAATAAATTATTCCAAATCTAGAATAAATTCGACATGAACTTTTTCTATTTTTGCAATAAAAAGGATCAAATGCTAAATGCAATTTGAGATTAAGTTCTAGGGATTTTGATCCGCTAGATAGTTACACAAGAACAAGAAAAGGATTTCTAGTGGATTAGATTTAACAATGAATACTAGAAATAAATGATCTGTGAAATTGCAATAAGTTCTCTGCTATTTTCTTGGTTCTGTGTTCTTCTGTTAATTTGATATTCACTGCTCTTTTGAAAAATAAATAGCTGCTGCTCTTTATAGTCAATCCTGTGTTTTTAATTGGCAAGACAATCCTTTTAGCTCAGCAAGATAATCCTTTTAACTGGTAGAACTTTCGGTAGGACAATCCATTGAACTGGCATGACTTTCGGCAAGACAATCCAAATGAACTGGCATGACTTTCGGTATGACTATTGATTGCCATACCGATTGTCATACTAATACAAAAGATTGTATTGCGGAATTAATTTTGAATTTAAATTCAAAATCAATTATGAAAAACCAAAATATTAATTCAGAATTAATTAATCAATTAATCCAATTAATCAATAAATTAATCTTTGCAGATATAATTTATTTTCTTAATTAAATTATATGACTTAATTAATTAATTAGAGAATTAATACTAATCTTGAACAGCAACCACTCTTCTGACAATCTTCTGAAAATCACTGAATCCATTTCACCACTTCAATGTTGACACTCGATGTACTGTCTGGTTCATGAATGACTAACTTCTGTGATGTTTCTTCATATCTTGATTTTCTTCAGATAAAATCCCTGTAATCAATTGATACCCTGACGAGATCTCTGTCACTTGATTAAATCCACAATCTTGATTTATATCACTGAGGCTTGATCAATTTCTTGAGCTTCTTCCAGTGAATTAAGTCCTCAAGTCTGTAGACGAACAATGTTACTTAATCCTTTGACATATGTTACTTTGAGAGATCTCTCTGACGATAGAACCACTAATTACTTGTTACATCCTTATTTGAGTTGAGTTAAATCCTCGAATAAACAAATAGGCTATGGCATATGCCTTTCAATCTCCCCCTATTTGTTTTATAGACAATAACAACAAATACCTAGAGGATAACTCAACTAACAAATAAGAAAAAAAATATAAACAGTAATGCAAAGTAAATAGCAGAAAAGTTCTGGATCATATTTAACATTTTCCAGATTCCAAAAGAAATTTACAAGTGAATACAAGATAGATGTTCCTCTAGACTGAACATATAACTACATTAGTCTATCTCGATTCATAAAGCTCTAATAATATGACATTAAGTTTTGAGCAAATTGAATTCGGTTGTCTTCTCTTCCGAATTCACCTTCTTCCAAATCTTGAAGCAACTCCTTGTCAAAGACACGATCCTTTTCAGAAGTGAAGCTGGCTGGTCTGACTGGTTGAACTCCAACTGACTTTAGTTTATTCTTGAACTGATTGTACCTTTTAATATTCTTTTCATAATAAGCTTGAATCAGATCAGCTGCTTGAGTTTTCAACATGGATGAATATCCAACAGTTCTTAAGTGATGTTCCATCCAGACAAGATGCTTAGCTGAGTAGTCTTTAAGAGATTTTGAATCGAGCTGGCAGATTTGAAGACAGTTAGACTTAAAGAATCTTACCTGATGAGGATTGTTGACCACTTGAGGACTAGCCCTGCTGGCAAACTCTTTGAGCCTTTCTCGAAGAACTTCATTCAATTCTGAGCTTCTTTTGACTTTGTTGAGAAGAACCCAAATCTCTGATAAAGAACGATTCTCAAACAGATGAAGTGATATCTTGAAAGATCCTTCGCTCTGACAATATACAAATATGCTCATTTCATTTAGAGATCTGTCAAAGGCAGCTGTGATCCTTGAGACTTCAGTCTTTATAGCATTCATGTACACGTCATTATTTGGATTAGAGATCTCCAGCTTGTCCAGAAATATAGAAACTGCCTATCATTGTTTGTGCTCAGCTGAAGCATATCAAGTACTCTCCTAGCTTCATCCCATTTTTCACCAATCTTCAGTCTGACATCTCTTCTCTTTTCTTTAGCTTTAATGTCATGAAGACGTTGCTTTTTAAGAGTTTCTGTTCGTTCAATGTTTTTCCTCATATCAATGATCTGGGATACCTTTTTGAGTTCAACTTCTTTTCTTTTCAACTCTGACTGCTGCTGCTGAAACTCTTTCTCAAAAACAGGATCCACTTGAGCTTCCTCTTCCCATTCTCCAAAATCACTTTCCTCCTCAGCTTCAAAGAAACCATCTTTATCTTCCAAGACTGGTTCAGTGGGAATGTCAAAAATATCAAAGTCATCCTGTTCTCCAATATAGTAGACATCATCAGCCTTCCCTGTGCCTCCAGCAGACGAATCTTTTTCTTTTCCCTTTCCACTTGTCCCTTTCTTCTCCCCCTTAGTTGAGGAATCCTCTACAGACTTTTCTCTAGACCCTCCATGACCTCCATCACCTCCAGAGCCTGAGCCTCCACCAGACGGCCCTTCAAAGAAAGTCCTTTGTTCTTCATTAGGGCAGTGAGAATTTTTGATCATGAAGTACAAGTGCTTCATCCCTTCATTGAGATGTTCCATGCCCGTCTCTATCTTCAGAAATCTGGAGGAATCCAGTGAATGATTCATTTTAACCAAGTCTTCAAGAGAAGTCATTCTTGTATGGAGAGAGCAGAAGTTTGAAATATCTTCAGCTGATAACGTTGGAGATGCCTGGATTGAGTTAAGCTTTGGTACAACAGAGGTCTTCAAATCTGATATCTCAGTCCTGATGAGAGCCAACTGATTATTGACAGAGGTGGAAGAAGAAGACCATTCAACCACTTGTGCTTTGAATGATTGAGCCTCAGCCTGACTTTTTGCAAGTTGTTCTTTCAGTTCAACAATTTGAGCTAACAGATTTTCAGTGTTTGTGTCTATGTGTGCGCTCACCTGAATATCTCTCCTGTTTGATTCACTCAACTCATGTGCTTGTGTATCTATCAATATTATTGCTCGTGAGGAGTCTTCCTGATGTTGATCTTCTGTACCTGTATTTGAAATCACCCTAGCCTCTTCAAGAGAGGTCAGTGGTGGTGCAATGGGAATTCGCGAGTCCCGATCCTCAGTCAAACCTATCTTTTCATGTGAAATAGATGTCTGAATTGCTTCAGGGATAGATTGACCGAGTTGCCCTCCACTTTCTCCAGATAAATCTGCGAGTGGAGAAACCCGTGAGGGAGCCAGAGGTGTTGGATCTGGGAGGGGAGAAAATGACTCTATTAAAGGTGGCTGAGAGTCAGATTTTCCCTCAGAAGCATGTGACTGCTCTTCTGCCGTAACTATGACAAGCACTGTAAACGACTCAATGTGCCCTCCTCGCTCTGTGTCTTGAGTATCATCTATTGGTCTGTATGCTTCCATTGTGAGTAATGGAAGTGTGCTTGACTCAGTACAGGATGCCATGGCCCTATGGCGAATTTCAATAGATTCATCTTGTTGATAGAATGTCTCTAGTAACTGTTCACTGGCCATATCAAAGTCCATGTCATGTTGGGAGGACAAGGATGGGCTTTCCGATGCCTCAGTAAATGTTCTTCTTTTCTTGGGAGGAGGCAGAGCTGAGGGTTCATTCACATCCAACAACATACTACTTCCTACTAACCTTCTAGGCAACATTTTAGACAGTGGGGGAGAGGTTGAGATAGGTTGTGACTCTGTGTTTGGCTCTATGACCTGGGATTGAAGCTGCGGTTCTACAACTTCATGGTCAGCCCTATCAACCACTGGGGGTCTTTCAACAAAAGTAAGAATAGTTTGAGTGTGAGGAATCATTACCTGCAGAGGAAGAGCATCTGATGTTTGAGCCTGGGTGGTTTGAAACACTGGAGGTTGAGCTTGTTGTTCATGACCGGGAAGATTGAAAATAGGTAAAGGAATGTAAGTGGCCATGAAAGCAGATACAAGCACTGGAACTTGCATGAATTTAAAGGTTGTGTCTTGGCGAGTGTAAATCTTTTTGCTTACTGGAGGGGGTTCAGTTACTGAAGAGTTAACAAAAAGAGCTTTATGCTCAGGTGAGAGAAGATGTTCTGCTATGAGCATGAGAAAACGAGCGTAGTAGCACGAAACCCTACGATTTGTAGAATGATCACGTAAAGCAGTAGTGAGACGTCTCAGAAGAATGGGTAAAAGTAGTTTGCCAAAATTGATCCTTTGATTGAAAATAACCGCAAGACCAATATACTGCAGAGTGGAAGTGATGTTGTGAAAGTTGGATTTAGTGCAGTTGGCAAACACTTTGGAAAGTTTATCGAAGAAAATATCCCATTCAGAAACCAAATTGGATTTAGACAACTTGGTTAAGTTAATCACCCCCTGATAGTGAATAGCATGGAAAAAGTTTGAAATATCATTTTCAGAGGGCAAATTACAGAAATTGTCCATTGGAAAATTTAACGCTCGATTGACGACTGTTTCATCAACTACATACTGTGTGTTTGCCACGGTGAATGAAAAAGATTTAAAATCATCAGCCACAGTAGAGGTTATGCAAATCAGTCTGAGCAGATCGACATTTAAAAGCACATTTGATTTAATAGCAGAGCTAACAATCGAATGGTCATTTAAAAATCTAATCCACGGCTTAAATTTTTCCACATCACATTTTTCTGGATTAAAATAACCAACAAGATTATGCGAGACAATTTGGAAATTGAGAGCCATTTTAAAAATAAATACAAAAAGACACACACTGTCAGAATTTTAAGAATTAAATTAAGTAAATTCGAATTAAAAATTAATTAATAATTCGAATTAATTCAATTATATTCAAAAAATTTAGAAACAAATGTGTCTTGACCACCAAAATTAGATATGCAAACAGATAACTCAACCACACAAGACAACAGCCAATGAAATATTTTGATTTTGAAAATATTGTTTTTTTTAAAAAAAAATAAACTGGCAGCACTTCTGTATGTATGTATATACGTGTATGTATATATAACAGGAGTGAAAAAGTTATGCTGAGTAAAAATTTGAGCAAGGAAGTATCAATGGAGGTTTGTGTTTGATCGAATAGAGAGAGAGAGAGAAACAAACTGCTGGAATTTGAAAGGAAGAAGAAAAAACCGATGACAAATAAAAGAAACACAAAAAAAAACTTAAGTAGACAACTGGTATGACAATCGAGGAAAGTCATACCGATTGTCTTCCCGATTGTCATACCAGGCAAACGGTAATAATAATAAAAACTAATAAAAATATAACTCGTATGACAATCTGATAGTCATACCGATTGTCATACCAGTATAAAATACATGAATATAACAGAATAAACTAGAAAGACAATCGATAGTCTTACCGATTGTCATTCTAGTACAAAATAAAAGAAATATATCTGATATAAATTTTATTACTGGCAAGACTATTGATAGTCATACCGATTGTCTTGCCAGTATAAAATTAAACTGAAAATAAAATTAAACACATATATGTACTGAAATGACTTTCAGCAAGACAATTTCAATTGTCTTGCCGATTGTCATTCTAGTAACAATAACTTATACACAGAATTAATACTTATAGTTACAGAATAAATTTACAAAAACAAAAGCAATATTTCAGAAATAATTTTATTTTATTCCAAAAATAGATTTCTGTTGAATTTTAGCAAATAAAATTCATAGAAAAATATTTTTAGAGAAAATAAAATATTCTGAGATATTAAAATTAACAAGTAGAATAAATAAATAAGATAAGATAATAAAACCTACATAGAAATAAGCAAGAAATTATGGAAAGTATGATAAAATAAATTTGCAAATGAATTTTTCATTTATGAAAAATTCATTTGTAAATTCATTCAAGAACAGATTTCAGATATTCACAAGTTTAATCACTAAAGCTATTCAACATACCCAATTTACCAACTAATTTGGTATATGTGGATTCATCAAGAGGTTTAGTGAAAATATCTGCTATTTGTTCTTCTGTTGGAACAAAAAATAGTTCAACAATACCATTCATGACGTGCTCTCTAATAAAATGATACCTGATGTTAATGTGCTTGGTCCTTGTATGCTGCACAGGGTTGTTGGTGATGGCTATTGCACTTGTATTGTCACATAGAATAGGTATTTTGTTCAATACAGAGCCATAGTCCCGTAGCTGATTTCTAATCCACAAGATCTGAGCACAGCAGCTTCCAGCAACAATATATTCAGCCTCGGCCGTTGAATTGGAAACTGTTTGCTGTTTCTTGCTGTACCATGAGACTAGTCTGCTACCTAGGAATTGACAACTCCCTGAGGTGCTTTTCCTATCAACAACACTTCCTGCGTAATCTGAATCTGTATATCCAACAAGGTTAAAACCAGATTCTTTAGGGTACCAAATACCTAGATTTAGTGTTCCCTTAAGATATCTCAAGATTCGTTTAACAGCAACGAGATGAATATCTCTAGGTTCCGCTTGGAACCTTGCACATAAGCATGTAGCATACATAATATCTGGTCTACTTGCAGTAAGATAGAGTAACGAGCCAATCATACCTCTGTAGCTTGTGACATCTACCTTAATGGAGTTTTCACATGGTCCAAGCTTGACAATTGTAGTTGACGGAGTCCTTGCTGATGCAGAATCCTCTAGATTGTACTTTTTGAGGAGTTCCTTGAGATACTTGGATTCCATCTAACCTTTGATTTACTTGTAATCCAAGAAAGAACTTTAGCTCTCCCATCATGCTCATTTCAAATTTGCTGTGCATTAACTTAACAAATCTCTTACATAGATTATCATTAGTAGACCCAAATATTATATCATCCACATAGACTTGGACTAATATAGTATCATTCTTATGCTTTTTAGAAAAGAGAGTTTTGTCTATGACACCTCTAATAAAGCTATTTTCAATAAGAAATTCATAGAGAGTGTCATACCATTTTCTCGGAGACTGTTTGAGTCCATAGATAGCCTTGAAAAGAAAGTAGATAGAATCCAAATGATCTAGATCTTCAAAACCAGGAGGTTGCTCTACATACACCTCTTCATCCAGCTTTCCATTCAGAAAGGCACTCTTGACATCCATTTGATAAACTTTAAAGTTAGAGAATGCTGCGAATGCCAGAAATATCCTGATGGCCTCTAGTCTAGCCACTGGAGCATAGGTTTCATCATAATCAATGCCTTCAGCTTGAGAATACCCTTTAGCTACCAGTCTTGCTTTGTTTCTTGTAACCACTCTATCTTCACCTAGTTTATTCCTGAATACCCACCGAGTACCAACAGCTTTCTTGTGTGTAGGTCTAGGTACCAGTTTCCAGACTTGTTGATGTTTAAACTGATTGAGTTCATCTTGCATAGCAATCACCCAATCTGGATCAGTCAGTGCTTCTTCAATCTTCTTAGGTTCCATCTCAGAAAGAAATCCTGAGAATAGACATTCATTTTGAGTAGCACGTCTAGTTCTGACTCCAACATCTGGATCACCAATAATCAACTCAAAATGATGAGCTTTATTCCAGACAGTCTTTCTTGGAAGATTTGATCTTGATGATTCACCTCGAAACATATTGGGATGTTGTGTCCTACTAGTTGATCCTTCAGCATCTCCCCCTGAGTTGTTGTCAGGTTGACTTGATGATTCTTCGTCAGTAGCAGTGGTATCTCCATTGTGCCAATGTTTCCATCACCATTACCTTGAGTATCATCATGATTAACAGGTTCTTCACCAGCAACAACCTCAGGTTCTTGATCATGTTCTGATTCTGAATCTGACATATCATCAAACTTCAGTTTCTCAGAAGGATCTTCAGTTTGGATACTAGGGAGTTTAGTGTCATCAAATGTAACATTTACACTTTCAGTTACTTTGTGTTGATCAATGATATACACCCTGTATGATCTTCTTCCATATCCAACAAAAATACCCTCATATGCCTTTGCCTCGAATTTACCACGACGATCATCTCCATCCTTGAGCACGAAGCATCTGGCACCAAATACATGAAAGTATTTGATAGAAGGTTTCTGTTCATTCATAATCTCATAAAGAGTTTTCATGAAGTCTTTGTTGATTAGAGTTCGATTCTGAGTATAACATGCAGTATTGACAGCTTAAGCCCAAAAGTACATTGGAAGACCTGATTCACTTAACATCATTCTTGCAGCTTCAATCAATGTACGATTCTTCCTTTCTACCACTCCATTTTGCTGAGGGGTTCTAGGAGCTGAAAATTGTCTGGTAATCCCTTTGTCTGTACAGAATCCATTGAGAAGTGAATTCTTGAATTCTGTTCCATTATCTGACCTTATTGCTCTAACAGGGACGTTAGAATCTAACTCGATTAACTTGATATGATCAATCATAACTTGTGGTGTTTCATCCTTATAGTGAAGGAATAAAACCCACGTATACTTGGAATAGTCATCAACTATCACAAGACAGTAACACTTCTTTGACATCGAAAGAACATTAACTGGTCCAAATAAATCCATGTGCAATAATTGCAGAACACCAGTTATGGAGGATGTGTCAGTGTCTTTGTGACTTGCTTTCTTTGACTTTCCTTTCTGGCAAGCCTCACACAGTCCTTCTGGGGAGAATTCCAGCTGAGGCAGACCTCTGACCAATTCTCTTTTGACAAGAGAATTCATTGTTTTGAAATTGAGATGGGAAAGTCTCTTGTGCCATAGCCAACTCTCATCTGACGATGCCTTTTAATAGAAACAATTGACTTCAGGATTGCTTCCAGAGTTTATGTTAGCTACGAACAGATTTCCTTTCCGGATTCCCATCAAGGAGGGTTTTTCATTTTTCTTGTGCAGAATCTGACACTTCAGCTTGTTGAATAAAACATTGTAGCCGTTGTCACAGAACTGACTAATGCTAAGCAGATTGTGTTCAAGTCCTTGCACAACATACACATTTTCAGTGATAACATTACCAGCTAGTAAACAGCCATATCCCTCAGTTAAACCTCTGCTGTTATCTCCAAAGGTAACCACTGGGCCAGCTTTCTCAACCACATTTGATTGCAGGGCTCTATCTCCGGTCATATGTCTTGACGATCCGCTGTCAAGAATCCACACTACCGGTTGTACCTGTTTAATGCCCTGTAATACCAATAGATTAGACCTTCTTCGGAACCCAAGCTTGGTTGGGTCCGGCATACTTGTAAAATTGGCCTTTTTCAGGCAAAACAACATTCTTAATTTTAATGTTCTCAACTTTCTCACTGACTGGACATTTGACCTTGTAAACAACCTTGACAAATTTCTGTTTAGGCTTAGGCACAAATGTCTCCTTTCTAGCTTTATGAGGACTAGCAGTCTTAGACCTATCATGCTTCCTATTATTCACATGCTGACGAGGAGTAGTCTTATCATTAGAAACATTCTTACCATTAAAATAAGCATACATCAAATTAAAAGCACAAGACATACAATCAGGAACACCACATGCTTTATGAGAGGGATTAACAACAGGCAACTTATGCATGGTAAACATGGCATTTTTGTTATCCAACTCATGTGTGTCTGAGTTAGTCTTAGTTGCTTTCACAAATTTGACTGGAACCTTTGACACACTTGACTTGGAAACAACTTTGTCATTAGCAAGATCTTCAGCACGGATTTCTTCTTGAATAATAAATGAGGTCTCATCAAATGGTTCAGCAATTGATATTTTATAGAGGGGTTCATCAACACCCTTAAGCACATGTGGTACTTCCCTACCTTTAGCACAGACATGCGGAGGGGAGTTTATGCTTAATTCTCCAATAACAACATTATAATCATAACCTACTCCAGATGTTTGATTAATAGCTTGCTTATTATTGAACTCTTTAGCCTTAGAGCAAGAATTAAAGTAAGCTTTGACCTTAGTCTCAAGACCGGTGATCTTGTATTTGAGGATAGTTTCGAGTTATCTATAACAGTCAACTCTATTCTCTAGAAAAGATACTTGTTCTTTTAATTTATCTTGATTAATGTGCACAAGTCTTAATTCATTGACCTCTTTCTCAAGGTCTTTGATTTGTTGATTTAACATTTCATTATCACGACGAGCACAATCTAAGGAACCTCCTAGATGATAAACTAATTCAGCATCAGTAAATTTTACCTCTTTTCTTGACGATGAGGTGTTAGCATCACTAGCCATGAGAGCAAGATTCCCAAATTCTTCATCTTCACTGTCAGTATCATCCCAGCTTCTTCCTTTTGCCAGGTAAGCCCTTTCATATTTACTCTTCTGATTAGAATCATAAGAGTTCTTCCTAACTTGTTTTGGCTTCCTCCATTCTGTGGCAAAGTGCCCCAACTCATTGCAGTTGAAACATCGAATGGTGGTTCGATCAACCATCCCTGTTTTGTACCCACCACTACTGGTGGTAGAGGATGAAGATCCACCTTTCTGGAATCTGTTGTAGTTGGACTTGTACTTGAACTTGGGATTCCTCTTGAATCTGACATTAGAGAATCTCTTGACAATCAGGGCCATTGACTCATCTTCCAATTGCTCCAGTTCTTCCATGGAATAAAAATCATCTCCTGATTGATTTGAAGTTGGAGGATCAAATTCTGCTACTATCACATTTTCTTCAGCCTTGGAAGACTGTACCATTCTCTCTGACTGTTGAGATTGTTGTTGTTGTTGTTGTTGTTGTTGTTGTTGTTGTTGTTGATGTTGTTGTTCTTCAGCTACTAGAGCAGTAGACGTGTTGACCACTCTTCCTTTCCCGTAGACTTCCTTCTGCTGAATCTGCTCCAACTCATAGGTCTTTAACACACCATAGAGCCTTTCCAAAGAAATCTCACTCAGATCTCTTGCTTCTCTTATGGTAGTGATTCTATGTTCGAGATGAGTTGGCAGTGTTAAAAGGAACTTTTTGTTGACCTCCCTGATTGAATAGTATTTACCAATAATGTTCAGGTTGTTGATCAATGCATTGTACCTCTCAAACACTTCAGTGATTCCTTCTCCTGGATTGGATTTAAAGTATTCATACTCAGAGGTTAGGATTTCTAACTTGTTCTCCCTAACTTCCTCTGTGCCTTCATTAATCACCTCAATAGTTTCCCAGATGTGTTTGGAATCTTTACAGTTCATCACATGTCTATTCATCTAGGGATCAAGGGAATCTACTAAAATTAATTGAAGGCTAGCATCCAGGGAGGCTTCTTCTTTTTCAGCAGGAGAAAAATCCTCAGGATCTTTTACATAAGTTCTAGCTTTGGTAATCACCACATCATCTTCTATTACCTCTGGTTCAATAACCATCAGAATTTTTGGACCCTTCTTTAACACTTCCAGATATTTGGGATTTGCAACTTGTAAAAACAATATCATCTTCTTCTTCCACATAACATAATTTTCTTTATCAAATAGTGGAATTTTAACGGTTCCAACTTTTTTTGTAGTCATTATGAATTTTTTGAGTAAATAAAAATTCAAGGAGTGAAAGAATCACAAAAGTCTAGGATCTTGATTTGTTCGTTAATCAGAAGGCTCTGATACCAATTGTTAGGTCTCAATATGTTTGTAGAAGGGGGTTGAATACAAACAAAACCGTTTAATCGAATAAAATGCGGAATAAAAAAGTGAATCAAAATTCAAGTTAAATAAAACTATTATTAAACTTGAAAGGTGTTACAACAACAGTATCGTTTATAAGGGATTAATCTCAAATAAATTATTCCAAATCTAGAATAAATTCGACATGAACTTTTTCTATTTTTGTAATAAAAAGGATCAAATGCTAAATGCAATTTGAGATTAAGTTCTAGGGATTTTGATCCGCTAGATAGTTACACAAGAACAAGAAAAGGATTTCTAGTGGATTAGATTTAACAATGAATACTAGAAATAAATGATCTGTGAAATTGCAATAAGTTCTCTACTGTTTTCTTGGTTCTGTGTTCTTCTGTTAATTTGATATTCACTGCTCTGTTGAAAAACAAACAACTGCTGCTCTTTATATTCAATCCTGTGTTTTTAATTGGCAAGACAATCCTTTTAGCTCAGCAAGACAATCCTTTTAACTCGTAGAACTTTCGGTAGGACAATCCATTGAACTGGCATGACTTTCGGTAAGACAATCCAAATGAACTGGCATGACTTTCGGTATGACTATTGATTGTCATACCGATTGTCATACTAATACAAAAGATTGTCTTGCTGAATTAATTTTGAATTTAAATTCAAAATCAATTCTGAAAAACCAAAATATTAATTCAGAATTAATTAATCAATAAATTAATCTTTGCAGATATAATTTATTTTCTTAATTAAATTATATGACTTAATTAATTAATTAGAGAATTAATACTAATCTTGAACAACAACCACTCTTCTGACAATCTTTTGAAAATCACTGAATCCATTTCACCACTTCAATGTTGATACTCGATGTACTGTCTGGTTCATGAATGACTAACTTCTGTAATGTTTCTTCATATCTTGATTTTCTTCAGATAAAATCCCCGTAACCAATTGATACCCTGACGAGATCTCTGTCACTTGATTAAATCCACAATCTTGATTTATATCACTGAGGCTTGATCAATTTCTTGAGCTTCTTCCAGTGAATTAAGTCCTCAAGTCTGTAGACGAACAATATTACTTAATCCTTTGACATATGTTACTTTGAGAGATCTCTCTGACGATAGAACCACTAATTACTTGTTACATCCTTATTTGAGTTGAGTTAAATCCTCGAATAAACAAATAGGCTATGACATATGCCTTTCAATCTCCCCCTATTTGTTTGTTAGACAATAACAACAAATACCTAGAGGATAACTCAACTAACAAATAAGAAAAAGATATAAACAGTAAAACAAAGTAAATAGCAGAAAAGTTCTGGATTATATTTAACATTTTCCAGATTCCAAAAGAAATTTACAAGTGAATACAAGATAGATGTTCCTCTAGACTGAACATATAACTACATTAGTCTATCTCGATTCATAAAGCTCTAATAATATTACATTAAGTTTTGAGCTAATTGAATTCAGTTGTCATCCCTTCCGAATTCACCTTCTTCCAAATCTTGAAGCAACTCCTTGTCAAAGACATGATCCTTTTCAGAAGTGAAGCTGGCTGGTCTGACTGGTTGAACTCTAACTGACTTTAGTTTATTCTTGAACTGATTGTACCTTTTAATATTCTTTTCACAATAAGCTTGAATCAGATCAACTGCTTGAGTTTTCAACATGGATGAATATCCAACAGTTCTTAAGTGATGTTCCATCCAGACAAGATGCTTAGCTAAGTAGTCTTTAAGAGATTTTGAATCGAGCTGGCAGAATTGAAGACAGTTAGACTTAAAGAATCTTACCTAATGAGGATTGTTGACCACTTGAGGACTAGCCCTGCTGGCAAACTCTTTGAGCCTTTCTCGAAGAACTTCATTCAATTCTGAGCTTCTTTTGACTTTGTTGAGAAGAACCCAAATCTCTGATAAAGAACGATTCTCAAACAGATGAAGTGATATCTTGAAAGATCCTTCGCTCTGACAATATACAAATATGCTCATTTCATTTAGAGATCTGTCAAAGGCAGTTGTGATCCTTGAGACTTCAGTCTTTATATCATTCATGTACACGTCATTGTTTGGATTAGAGATCTCCAGCTTGTCCAGAAGATGTAGAAACTGCCTATCATTGTTTGTGCTCAGCTGAGGCATATCAAATACTCTCCTAGCTTCATCCCATTTTTCACCAATCTTCAGTCCGACATCTCTTCTCCTTTCTTTAGCTTTAATGTCATGAAGACGTTGCTTTTCAAGAGTTTCTGTTCGTTCAATGTTTTTCCTCATATCAATGATCTGGGATACCTTTTTGAGTTCAGCTTCTTTTCTTTTCAACTCTGACTGCTGCTGCTGAAACTCTTTCTCAAAAACAGGATCCACTTGAGCTTCCTCTTCCCATTCTCCAAAATCACTTTCCTCCTCAGCTTCAAAGAAACCATCTTTATCTTCCAAGACTGGTTCACTGGGAATGTCAAAAATATTAAAGTCATCCTGTTCTCCAATATAGTAGACATCATCAGCCTTCCCTGTGCCTCCAGTAGACGAATCTTTTTCTTTTCCCTTTCCACTTGTCCCTTTCTTCTCCCCCTTAGTTGAGGAATCCTCTACAGACTTTCCTCTAGACCCTCCATGACCTCCATCACCTCCAGAGCCTGAGCCTCCACCAGATGGCCCTTCAAAGAAAGTCCTTTGTTCTTCATTAGGGCAGTGAGAATTTTTGATCATGAAGTACAAGTGCTTCATCCCTTCATTGAGATGTTCCATGCCCGTCTCTATCTTCAGAAATCTGGAGGAATCCAGTGAATGATTCATTTTAACCAAGTCTTCAAGAGAAGTCATTCTTGTATGGAGAGAGCAGAAGTTTGAAATATCTTCAGCTGATAATGTTGGAGATGCCTGGATTGAGTTAAGCTTTGGTACAACAGAGGTCTTCCAATCTGATATCTCAGTCCTGATGAGAGCCAGCTGATTATTGATAGAGGTGGAAGAAGAAGACCGTTCAACCACTTGTGCTTTGAATGATTGAGCCTCAGCCTGACTTTTTGCAAGTTGTTCTTTCAGTTCAGCAATTTGAGCTAACAGATTTTCAGTGTTTGTGTCTGTGTGTGCGCTCACCTGAATATCTCTCCTGTTTGATTCACTCAACTCACGTGCTTGTGTATCTCTCAATATTATTGCTCGTGAGGAGTCTTCCTGATGCTGATCTTCTGTACCTGCATTTAAAATCACCCTAGCCTCTTCAAGAGAGTCAGTGGTGGTGCAATGGGAATTCGCGAGTCCCGATCCTCAGTCAAACCTATCTTTTCATGTGAAATAGATGTCTGAATTGCTTCAGGGATAGATTGACCGAGTTGAGAAGAAACCTTCTCAGCTTCTATAACAACCGATTCTGATATTTGAACATGTTCCTCAGTATCTGATTCATCTCGTAGAATAATTCTCCTCCTCTTCTGCTGAGACTGAGGTACATTCTTTGTCCTCTTTGGTCTTGAAGATGAAGGCTTCACCGTAGGTGCTGAGGGTTGCGGTTGAGAAGTTTGAGGTGTTTGTGTAGAGGTGGTGGGTGCTGATGGATGGACATCAGGATATAGTTCAGTGTATTTAACTGGATCATAGGTTATTTAGGCTTGTTTGACAGATAAAGGAACTCGGAGGGATCTTAACACAACCTTCTTATTATCAGTAGATAATAAGTCATTAAAAGCTCTTTTAGCTAGTCTGAATGATGGAATTGATTCACTAGCTGATTGGGGCTTATCATCACAACAAAAACTATAGATAAGCTGATAGAATCTAGAAAAGTAAATAGTATTTATGTCTTCTGCCATTCTATCCCCAATGAAACCTAAGACATCACTTGCATAATCAAAATCAGTTTGGTTGATGAGAGCATACCCGATTTGTTGGCTGAATATGGGGATTGCATCGAAATTAGAACATTTGTTTGCAAAAGCCTTGGTTATGCAGTAAAAGAAGAAACTCCATTCCCTCCTTATGTAAGATCTCTTCAACTGACCCAGCTTGGCCAATGTCCTCTCATACCCCAAACTGGCCATCATGTTTTGAAGAACTGGCTCCTCAAGAGTAGAATAAACACAGTTCTCAGGCAGCTGCAGTGCTTGTCAAACCGTAGCCAATGTAACGACATGCTCATCCTCCCCTGATGAAAAAATTATACTTGGGGACCCTTGAGCACCACCATCATCATATACTGCGCTTCTCCAGAACTCCAGCAATTGAGTACCAGAGACCGCATCAGGTTGAGTCAGAGCGTACCCAATATCAGAACTAGTTAAGAAAGTCCTGAATGAAGTGAAGTTTTGATGGGGCTACTGACTTGCTAAGAATAGCAGAGAAGTTATTAGGAACAAACTTAGCTCCATCAAAAATTATGTCTTTTGGTGCCATTTCTGTAAGAAAGTAAGTGAGTAAGAGAATGTTTGCAAAATGTTTGTGAAAAGTCCTGAGAGAAAAACAACTTCAGAAAATAAGAGAGAGATAGAGAGAGAAAGTAAAAGAGATTTAGAATAGAAAAGTAAGTAAAAAATTAGAAAATCTTTTATCTCTCTTATATATACTCTCTCTACTCAACAGTTGTATTTTTGAAGTATGGGATACACTTTACACTGGCACCATGTGAACAGTCAGTAAACGGTTAGAACAAGAGTTAATGGGCACGTAAAATAGGCAATAATTACCGTGCACATGTAGTTTTTCAGGACATACACGATAACCACTAACCCATAATGATTATGACCGTTTTATCTCACATAAACCAATATTCTATACAAATATTATCGTTCAAGTAATGACCAAAAATAAACCAAGTAAATAAATACTGTCACATCAGCATCATAATTTGATTATTATTAGAATTTAAAAGTCATCAGAATATGGCTCCTTAACTCGAAAAGTGAATGGTTATTCCTGTAATTCTTCACACAAATACTGATATGGTTTCATCAGAACTTAATCATCAGAACTTCCATCATAACTTGTCCTCATAATGTATGCAATCTGACACATAAACTGTTCATCTAAAATAACATTTATCACCACAGTAACTTTCATCATTCATATGGAGTGTATGTGTGTGCATTAAGCTAAATATCAGACAAAAAGTAAAGTCTGATTCACTTCAGTACATCTTAGAAATAAGGCATAACTAAGAACTTTGCTCAAAATCTGTCATTATTCTGAAGTCTACTTTAGAATGAGTTCATGCATGAGTCCACCTCAACTGTTTTGTGCTCATTTTATGCATCTTTTAAAATTCCATTTTACATTGGCTTCTTAGTATAAGTGAGTCATGACTGCTTATCAGAATTTATGCTGCTATCGGAGTATTTCTCCAGTAATCATAGAGTGTGAAAAGTCACCAAGAAAATATTTGTGCTTTTCTAATGCATATTACTTAATACCAGCAATGCACTTGAATCTTCCCTTCCACATTTTTACTCTAGATCTCAAAGGAGTACCTGATTTTTTTTTCTTTTGATAAGTGAGGCTTATCAGCACTTAGTACATCCAACAGATTTACTAACATCAAAACTTAACAGATAAGAAGCACTATTCTAGTTTTTGACTTAGTAATAAGATACACAAAGTAAACTTCAACTAAGCTCAATATCAGAATTTGCTAGTGTTAAAAGATTTCCACATAAACAATTACTTCAAACATGGGATCTTTAGTATGTTAAAGACTACTAAGTCAGCATCTAGCACAGTTATCCTCATTGGATTGAATAGTCACAGAAACATTCATATTACTATCAGAGTTTAGAAATTCACATCAGACAACAATCAACACTTAAGCAAATTTCAATTTAAGCACATAATACACAAAGATAGTAATATCTGTAAATACTGATCATAAAGTCTGATGAATCAGAACATAAACTAAGCAGATTTAGAGAAAGAACCTGAAACCATTCCAAGTTCATTTACCAGACTTGTAAAAGCAACTGCACATAGTGGTTTTGTGAAGATATCTGCTAGTTGTTGATCTGTTGGAACAAAATGCAATTCGACTGTACCTTCATCCACATGTTCCCTTATGAAGTGGTACCTAATGCTGATGTGCTTTGTTATTGAGTGTTGAACTGGATTACCTAACATAGCAATAGCACTTTGATTATCACAATAAATAGGGATTTTAGAAAATTCTAACCCATAATCCAGTAACTGATTCTTCATCCAAAGAATCTGTGTACAACAGCTTCCTGCATCAATGTATTCTGCTTTTGTAGTTGATGTGGAAATTGACTTCTGTTTCTTGCTAAACCAAAAAACCAATCTGCCTCCAAGAAATTGGCAGCTTCCACTTGTGCTTTTCCTGTCAATTTTGCATCCTGCAAAATCTGCATCTGAATAACCTATTAGCTTAAAGTCTGATTCTCTAGGATACCACAATCCCGGATCAGCTGTACCCTAAAGGTACTTGAAAATTCTTTTCACAACTGTTAAGTGAGGTTCTCTTGGATCTGCTTGAAATCTTGCACAAAGACAGGTAGCATACATGATATCAGGTCTACTTGCAGTTAGATAGAGTAGAGAGCCAATCATACCTTTGTAATCAGTAATATCTACTGATTTACCAGTATCTATATCCAACTTTGTTGCAGTGGCCATAGGAGTGGATGCACTTGAACAATCTTGCATTCTAAATTTCCTCAATAAATTTCTGGTGTACTTAGATTGATAAATAAAATTTCCTTCTTCATTATGCTTGAAGGCCCAGAAAATAGTTAAGTTCTCCCATCATACTCATTTGATATCTTGACTGCATCAGCTTGGCAAACTTCTTACAAAGTCTGTCATTTGTAGAACCAAAAATGATATCATCAACATATATTTGCACCAAAAGTAAGTCCTTTCCATGGTTGAGATAGAATAAGGTTTTGTCAATAGTCCCTCTATTAAATCTACTTTCCAGAAGAAACTGAGCTAAAGTCTCATACCATGCTCTTGGAGCTTGCTAAAGGCCATAAAGTGCTTTATCAAGCCTGTAGACATGATTAGGAAATTTGGGATCTACAAAGCCTGGAGGTTGTTCAACATATACCTCTTCTTCCAATTCTCCATTGAGAAAAGCAATTTTTACATCCATTTGAAAGACTTTAAACTTCTTGTGAGCAACATAAGCCAAAAATATCCTTATGGCTTCCAATCTAGCAACTGGTGCAAATGTTTCATCATAATCAATTTCCTCCTGTTGAGAGTATCCTTTTGCAACCAGCCTTGCTTTATTCCTTGTAATTATGCCATCACTATCAGTTTTATTTCTGAACACCCACTTTGTACCAACAACAGACCTGTTCTTTGGTCTTGGCACTAGGGTCCAGACTTTATTTCTTTCAAATTCATTTAACTCTTCCTGCATTGCTTGCACCCAATCAGCATCTTGAAGAGCTTTTTCCACTTTCTTTGGTTCATTCTGAGATAGAAAAGAATGATAAAGACATTTATTTGATATAGCTATTCTAGTTCTGACACCTGCATTAGGATTTCCAATAATTAAGTCAGGTGTATGTGCTTTAGTCCACTTCCTTGCAGATGGAAGGTTATCTCTAGAACTGGATGCTCCCCCATAATCCATGCCGTCTTCATCAACATTTTCTGATGCTCCCCCTGAAATTATGCTCTCTGAGTTGGATCCTTCAGAATTTGAGTTTCCAGAAATATCAGAACATGAGTTTCCAGAATTATTAGAACTTGGCCCATCAAAACTTGAAGAGCCTGTTGTAGGTTCTAATGCTTCTTGAGATGTGGTTGGATCTTCAGTATGCTCCCCCTGCACAGGTGCATCTTCCTTTGGCGTAGTCACCACAGTTTCAATAACATCAGAGTTTAATCCATCAGAGTTTGCAATATCAGGATTTAGACCGTCAGGATTTACAAAATCAGAATTTAAAACTTCATTTTCGAATCTCAGTTGATCATGATCATTGAAATCTTCAAGTCCAATAATCTTCTTATCATCAAAAGAGACATTGATAGATTCCATGACAACCCTTGTTCTTAAATTGTAGACTCTGAAGGCTTTTGTAGAAAGTGGATATCCAACAAAAATTCCTTCATCAGCTTTTAGATCAAATTTGGATAGCTGTTCAGGATGAGTCTTAAGAACAAAACACTTGCATCCAAATACATGAAAATACTTCAGATTTGGCTTCTTTTTCTTCACCATCTCATATGGTATTTTTCCATGCTTGTTAATGAGTGTAGCATTCTGAGTAAAACAAGCACTCTGCACAACTTCAGCCCAAAAGTAGGTTGGCAACTTTGCTTCATCAAACATAGTTCGTGCAGCTTCAATAAGAGTTCTATTCTTTCTTTCAACAACTCTATTTTGCTGTGGAGTTCCAGGAGCAGAGAATTCCTTCTTTATTCCATGGTTTTTATAGAACTTTTCCATAATCAAATTCTTGAATTCAGTGCCATTATCACTCCTTATGATCTTCACAGAATCTTTGACCAATTTATCCAGTTGCTTGATATGATCAATCAAGATAGATGCAATTTCACTTTTTGCGTGCAAGAAATACACCCATGTGTATCTGGTGAACTCATCCACTATGACCATAGCATATTTCTTTTTTGCAATAGATATGACATTCACTGGACCAAATAGATCAACATGTAGTAGGTGATAAGGCTCAAGAATTGATGATTCAGTCTTGCTCTTGAATGAAGATTTTCTTTATTTTACCTTCTGGCATGAATCACAAAGGCCATCAGGAGCAAATAGTGATTTTGGCAGTCCTCTCACAAGATCTTTCTTGACTAGTTCATTTATATTGTTAAAATTTAAATGAGAGAGTTTCTTGTGCCAATTCCAGCTTTCTTCAATTGATGCTCTACTCAACAGACAGATTGCAGAACCATCAGTACTTATTGAAAGCTTGGCTTCATAAATGTTACCATGCTTGTATCCCTTCAGAACAACTTTGCCTGTAGATTTGCTTACAACTTCACAGTGTTCTTCAAAGAAATCCACATGATAACCTCTGTCACAGATTTGACTAATACTCAGCAGATTATGTTTAATTCCTAAGATCAGAGCTACTTTTTCAATGATGACATTCCCAAGATTGATATTGCCATATCCCAGAGTTTTTCCCATATTGCCATCTCCATAAGAAACACCTGGGCCAGTTTTTTCCACAAAGTCTGATAGCAAGGCTTTATTTCCAGTCATATATCCTGAACATCCACTGTCCAGAACTAGGATGTTTTTCCTGTTGCCCTGCAATCACAAAGACCACTAATGATTAGTTTTAAGGATCCAGACTTGCATGGATCCTTTGGCCTTCTTAAGTTTGTTAACATTTGCAGCGGATTTAGCATCAGAGTTTATGTTAACAGTTTTCTTATCAGAATTTGCAATATCAGACTTTATATCAGAACTTACACTAAAAGGAATAATGCTAACTTTCTTTATAGAAGGTTTTATTTGATAATAATCATAGTACAAACTATGATATTCCTTACAAATATAAATGGAATGTCGTAAACTACCACAATGAAAACAAGGATTTTGTGGCTTATATCTAACAGACTGACTCTTAACTCCTGATTTTAAAGGTAAGGAGTTTATATTCTTATTCTTCCTGCAAAAAGAAGCCATATGGTTAAAATTTCCACATTTATGACATATTTTTCTAGGAGCATTAGGAACATGCTTATAATTGTTACTTTTGTTCACGCCTTCCTTTCCATTCCTATTATTCCTAGGTGGCTTTACCTTGTTTACATTTTTAACATCTTTCGGCTTATGCTTAAGCTGCTTCTTAGTCATTAAGCCTATGTTAACTTCAGTTGGCTTATCCTGTTTAGGTTTGTCAGAAGTTAATTTCTCCTTAACTTCTGATTTCTCAATATCAGACTTTGCAGTTACAAACTTAACAGGATTTACCTTTGGTTTTTGTTTAACAACTATAGGCTCAGTTTCTACAGTTCCCTTACTGTTCTTATCATCTCCATAACCTAAGCCCTCTTTCCAGTTTCCACTACTAAGAATATCCTGAGTTGCTTTACCAGAGTTAGTCCAAGTCCTGATAATCTCTCTTTCCTTTTCTAACTCAGTTTTTAGAGATTCATTCATTTTTAGCACTTCATCCCTAACATAAAAGGCATCATCTCTATCTTTCTGAGTTTGATGGAACATGACTAACTATTTTTCTAAATAATCATTCCTCTTTTTATAAGCAAGATTTTCAGAAGTTAATCTTTCACATGTTATAGTTTGATCTTTATAGCTAATGAACATGGTTTTAAGATATCTTCTCAACTCAGTAATATCATTAGTATGAAAGGCATAAGTAGTTTGAGGTACCTTTAAGTCAGCGGTATCAGAACTGCTATCAGCATTTGCCATCAAGGCATAGTTTTCCTCATCCGCAGAATCTGAAGCATCTGACCATCTTTTCTTCTTTGTGACAAGAGCCTTGCCTTTGTCACTCTTCCCTTTTATGCAATCAGGAGATATGTGGCCTTTCTGACCACAGTTGTAGTATTTAACATTTGAGTAATCTCCTCTGTCAGACTTTCCTCCTTTGCCTTCAAATTTTCTGAAACCTTTCTTATCAGAACTTGCACCTTTCCTGGAAAACTTCTTTCCTCACCTGAATTTCCTGTATGCAATCCTTGTGATTCCTTTCACCATAAGAGCACACAGCTTCATCATCTCTTCATCAGGGTCCATCTCAGTTATACTTTCAGTTCCTGAGTCATCATCACTATCAAAACTTGATGACTCAGTATCAGACTTTATGATGAGAGCCTTTCCCTTGCCTTTCCTTGAGGCAGCTTCTTTGGGAATTTCCTCCTCAGCCACAAAAGCAACTGTCCTTGACTTTCTTCCATTCCTCTTGTTTCTTTGTTCCATCTCAAGTTCAAGAGTCTTGAGCATCCCATAAATTTCATCAAGAGTTGTTTCATCAAGATTATAGTTGTCTCTTATTATTGTGGCCTTCAAATCCCATCTTTCAGGATGAGCTAACAGGAATTTAAGATTTGAATCTTCAATATCATACTCTTTGTCAACTAGTGACAAATCATTCAAGAGTTTGACAAATCTGTCATATAAATCAGTTAATGACTCATCAGGCTTTGAGTCAAAGTGCTCATACTCTTGAGTGAGTATAGTCTTCCTGTTCTTCTTGATTGAATCAGTTCCCTGACTCCTTGTTTCCAAAGCATCCCATATCTCTTTTGCAGTCTTGCATTGAATTACCCTGTTTGACATGACATTATCAATGGCACTATGCAGCAAGTATCTTACCTTTGCATCCTTTGCAATCGATGAGATATCTTCAGCAGTGTAATCACTTTTCTCCTTTGGTACAGACTTTGCTGGCTGACCTGCAACTTCCACAGAGAGTTTGGTTGGCATATGTGGTCCTTCATAAATCCTGTCGAGATATTCTGGATCTGTAGCTTCCAGAAACATAGCCATCTTCACTTTCCATATGGAATACTCAGAAGGTTTCAACATGGGAACTCTTATAGTCTCATATCGACTATGGGTTATGGTTTTTGGAGGTTCTTCAATTTTGGTGGTGTTAGGAATATGTGTATTAGTTTGATGATAAGTTAAGCAAAACACTTAAGTAGAAATCTAGTGTTTGTAGCCTCAACGGATAAGACCATCTTGGCTATCCGTTGAAGGAGTAGCTGTACTTAGCAATAAGTTTAGTATTGTAGCACATTTCACTCTCTGGTTTCAAGCTATAATTCTTAGATGTTGTTAGGAAATAATCAGTCATGTTGACTACTAATGGATGTACAAATAGGAGGGCTAATTGTAAATATTTCATGCCTTGTAATTTTGTATAAGTGAAGAAGTGTCAACGGATATTGAAGACCTTCAACGGATAAGAAACAAAGCTTCAACGGATGTCTCTAATGCTTCAACGGATAATATCCATCAACGGATAAGTGCTTCAACGGATAAAGACTTCAACTGATAATGCATCAACGGATAAAGCTTCAACGGATAAAGCCTCAACGGATAAGGCATCAACGGATGAAAGCTTCAACGGATGCTTAGTTCATTAGCAGTTGATAGTGACAATTCACAAGCTGACAGAGGCACATGGGTTGACAGAGACATACTGGAATGTGGAAGCCTCTAGGAGGAATCAAGAAAATGCAGCATTTCCATTCTGATGCAAACAAGGAAGTATTCAAAGATTTACAGATTATCCTAGATTGCATTGGATAGAGAAATGAAGAAGAAACATGTGAAGAATCTTTTCAATTGTATTTTACAGTTTGTCTTCACTTGTAAACTTGGTGATATATAAACCAAGTAGCAGCTAGTAATTAGATATGAATTTTCTTGAGCTGTTTAGAAAATCATCTAGTTTGTACTAGGAAGCAGCTGTGATTTAATTCTTTGAATCACAGATTTTCCGAAATAACACATCTCTGATGGAACAACAAATCCACCAAAAAAGTTTTTAAGGTCTTTGTGCTCATTACATTTGTGTTTGAATATATATCTGTCTGCATCAGCTTCAAGCAATTCACACACATTTGATCACTCAAACACTCAGCCTTAGAAACTGCTCAAAACTTGAAAAAGTTTTGAGATTTACATTCAACCCCCCTTCTGTAAATCTCATTATTAGTCCACTGGGAATAACAATTGGTATCAGAGCAAGCTCTTAACATACAAAGAGTTTAAAGATCTATTCTGCTAACATCATGAGTGCACAGAAGAATCCTCCTGCTACCATCATCAGTAGGAAGGATATTGGTGTAAAGATCCCAGTCCTGGAAAAAGATAATTATCATCACTGGAAAGTGAAGATGCATTTACATCTTCTTTCTCAAGATGAAAGCTACATCAACTGTATTGAAAATGGTCCTCACATCCCTCACAAAGTAGCCACAGCTGCTACTGCAACAGTTGCTGTTGGACAGTCCATTCCCAAGCCAAAAGCAGAATGGACTATTGAAGACATGGAAGAAATCCGCAAGGATAAGAGAGCCATGAACATTTTGTTTAATGGCTTAGATCAAGATATGTTTGACAATGTCATCAATAGCCAAACTGCAAAGGAAGTTTGGGATACTGTACAAATCATCTGTGAAGGTACTGAGCAGGTCAGAGAGAACAAGATGCAGCTTCTTATTCAACAGTATGAATATTTTCACTTTGAAGAAGGTGAATCATTAAATGATACCTTCAACAGGTTTCAGAAACTGTTGAATGGATTGAAGCTGTATGGTAGAGTGTACCAAGTCAAGGATTCCAACTTAAAATTTCTTAGGTCTCTGCCAAAGGAATGGAAGCCCATGACTGTCTCTTTGAGAAATTCTCAAGATTATAAGAACTTCACACTTTAAAGATTATATGGAATTATGAAGACTTATGAACTTGAAATGGAGCAGGATGAGCTGTTGGAAAAGGGTAAGAGAAAAGGAGGAACAGTTGCTCTTGTAGCTGACAGTGAGAAGATAGAAGCCAGGAATGAGGAGAAGACAATGCCAAGTCTCAAAATTGGCACAAGCAAATCAGAATCAAGCAAGGGTAAAGAGCAAGTTGCTGAGGATAAAGACAATTCCAGTCAGGATGAATCTGATGATATTGAAGAACATTTGGCCTTTCTGTCCAGGAGGTTTGCAAAAATGAAGTTCAGGAAAAACACAAAGTTCACTAAGCCAAACAAAAACATGGTGGACAAATCAAAGTTCAAATGTTACAACTGTGGCATTAGTGGACACTTTGCAAGTGAGTGTAGGAAGCCAAATTCTGAGAAAAAGAAATTTGAGCAAGTTGATTACAAAAAGAAATATTTTGATTTGCTCAAACAAAAGGAAAGAGCTTTTCTCACTCAAGATGATTGGGCAGCAGATGGGGTAAATGAAGATGATGATGTGGAATATGTCAACCTAGCCCTGATGGCTAATTCTGATGAAAATGAAACTAGTTCATCAAGCAACCAGGTAATTACTACTGATCTCTCTCAGCTTTCTAAACATGAATGCAATGAAGCCATAAATGATATGACCAATGAATTATATCATTTGCGTGTTTCCCTTAAATCACTAGCAAAAGAAAACACTAGGATCAAGGAGAATAATGTGTTTTTAAGTGATAGGAATGCTGTGTTAGAGGATCAGGTAATTGAGCTTGAAAAGATAAAACTTAAATGCTTGACTGTTGAGAGTGAACTAGCAGAAGCTGTTAAGAAAGTAGAAACTACACAGTTAGAAAGTGAGCAAGAGGTAATCAAGGCCTGGAAAACATCTAGGGATGTTAGTGTTCAGATTGCAAAGGTTCAGGGAATTGAATCATTCTGTGAGGATGCCTGGAAGAAAAACAAAAAGGAGTTAGAATTAATTGATGGATTGTCAATGGATGTGGAATCAACGGATGATGAAAGTTATCCGTTGAAGGAAGAAAAAGAGCATCCGTTGAAGGCTCATCAATTAAAACAGGCAAGTTCTTTTAAAAATAAAAATCTCAATAAAAAGAATGATTCAACTCTCAAGAACTTTGTCAAAGAAGGAGCTAGCACATCCAGAGATGTCAGTAAGGTGAATATAGGACACATGACTTTAGATCAGCTAAAAGATAGGCTTAAGTTGGTTGAGGATAAGAAGGAAACTAAAAGAAAATCTAAAAGAAATGGGAAGGTAGGGATTAATAAACATAATAATTACACACCTGATAGGTATGCTCCTAGAAAAAGCTGTGTGCATTGTAAAAGTGTTAATCACTTATCTGAAAATTGCAAATCTATTAAAAATGCTCCCATGCCTTCAAATCCCTCCATGCCTAACATGTCTATGTCACCTCTACATGCTATGCCTGTTATGTCTCACCAGAATCCCCATGCACATTTTGCAAACATGCCATATATTAACAATCCTTATTTTACTGCATTTAGTATGCCTCAAATGCCATACAATATGCCTATGTGGAATAACATGTTTGCACAACCTATGCCTTATCAAATTCAATCAAATGTGTTAAATGATTCTGTGACTAACCCTACACTTCAACCAACCACATCTGAGACCAAGGTTGACCCAAAGTTACCTAAGTCAAAAGATGCAGGAGGAATGAAGTCTAGGAAAAAGACTAATAAGGCTGGACCCAAGGAAACTTGGGTACCAAAATCAACTTGATTGATTTTGTTGTGTGCAGGGACAAAGAAGGAATCTATGGTACTTGGACAGTGGTTGTTCAAGACACATGACAGGAGATTTCACCCTGCTCACAGAGTTTAAGGAGAGAGCTGGCCCTAGCATAACCTTTGGAGATGACAGCAAAGGATTCACTATGGGATATGGCTTGATTTCAAAAGAAAATGTCATCATTGATGAAGTTGCATTGGTTGATGTTCTCAAACACAATTTATTGAGCATCAGTCAACTATGTGACAGAGGGAATACTGTTTCCTTCAATTCTGAAGCCTGTATTGTCACAAGTAAAAAGGACAATAAAGTGGTTCTAACTGGAGTTAGAAAAGGGAATGTGTACTTAGCTGATTTCAACTCTACAGATGCAGAATCCATTACTTGTCTTCTCAGCAAAGCAAGTCCAGTTGAAAGTTGGCTATGGCACAAGAAGCTGTCCCATTTGAATTTCAAGACAATGAATGATCTAGTCAAAAAGGACTTAGTTAGAGGAATGCCTCTAGTGGAATTCACAAGGGATGGACTGTGTGATGCTTGTTAGAAAGGAAAGCAAAAGAAAGTATCATTCAGTAAGAAGCTTGAATCTGCAATTGATGAACCACTACAACTTCTACACATGGATCTTTTTGGACCAGTCAATGTATTGTCAATTTCAAGGAAAAGATACTGCCTAGTGATTGTAGATGATTTCTCAAAGTTTTCATGGGTTTATTTTCTTGGATCAAAGGATGAAGCTAGTGAAATCATCATCAATCATATCAAGCAAGTCAACAATCATCCTGATTTCAAAGTAAGGAATATTAGTAGTGACAATGGAACTGAGTTCAAGAATTCAACCATGAAGTTGTTCTGTGAAGAAAGTAGGATCATGCATGAGTTCTCAGCTCCAAGAACTCCACAACAAAATGGTGTGGTGGAAAGGAAGAACAGATCACTAATTGAAGCTGCAAGGACAATGCTTGAAGAGTCAAAACTCCCAACTTATTTTTGGGCTGAGGCTGTTAACTGTGCATGTTACACTCAGAATATTGCTCTAATCAATCAGGCAAAATGCATGACTCCCTATCAATTATTCAAGAGAAGAAAACCAACTTTAAACTTTCTACATGTCTTTGGTTGCAAATGCTACATCTTAAGGAATCAATCTGATCACAAAGGGAAGTTTGATGCAAAGGCTGATGAAGGAATATTTGTTGGTTATTCTGCTGGAAAATCATATAGGGTCTACAATCTAAGAACCAACATTGTCATGGAATCTGTACATGTTGTGTTTGATGATAAAAAGATTGATGGACTAACAGATGAGGGACATCATGAAGGACTCAAATTTGACAACATTGAGTTTTTATGTGATGATAGTGAAGATGAGAATGATAAAGAAGGCATCTCCAGAAGAATTCAGAATCTGCCTTTGGATAATGCACATAATGCTGCATCCGTTGAAAGTCATAATTCAGCTTCCGTTGAAAGAAGCAATGCAGCATCCGTTGAAAGACAAAGTGCATCATCCGTTGAAGTTCATAATGAAGCATCCGTTGATCACAGTCTGTCAACGGATAATCAATTCACTTCATCAGTTGATAGAGCTCCCAATTCCTTTCAAAGGATCAGCAACTCAGGGGGAGTTTCAACAAATCAACATTCTATCTCACATCATGACAATACTGAGGCAACCTCATCTAGGGCTAATCTACCACCTCAAAGGAAATGGACCAAGAATCACCCTTTTGAACTGATCATTGGTGATGCTACATCAAAAGTACAAACTAGAAGGGCTACTCAAGATGAATGTCTATATAGTAGCTTTCTATCACAGGAGGAACCTAAGCGAGTGGAAGAAGCTCTATTGGATCCAGATTGGATTTTAGCAATGCAAGAGGAGCTAAACCAATTTGAGAGGAACAAAGTATGGAAGCTGGTACCCAAGCCAAAGAACAAGAGTTCTATTGACACAAAATGGGTATTCAGAAACAAGATGGATGAAAATGGCATTGTCATAAGGAATAAAGCCAGATTGGTTGCTAAAGGCTATTCTCAACAAGAGGGAATAGATTTTGATGAAACATTTGCTCCAGTTGCCAGACTTGAAGCCATCAGAATCTTTCTAGCCTATGCAGCTAATGCCAATTTCAAAGTCTATCAAATGGATGTCAAGAGTGCATTTCTAAATGGGGAATTGGAGGAAGAAGTTTATGTAAGCCAACCTCCAGGTTTTGAAGATCCAAATTTTCCAGACTATGTGTATTATCTGTTGAAAGCACTCTATGGACTAAAGCAAGCACCTAGAGCCTGGTATGAGACTTTGTCAAAGTTCCTTCTAGATAATCACTTCACAAGAGGTACTGTTGACAAAACTCTCTTCTTTAGAAATGTTAATGGCTCTAAGATACTTGTACAAATTTATGTAGATGATATTATATTTGGATCTACAGATGATAAACTTTGTAAAAAGTTTGCTAAATTAATGCAAAGTAAATATGAAATGAGCATGATGGGAGAGCTAACTTACTTTCTTGGTTTACAAGTTAAACAAGTTAGTGGTGGAATTTTCATTAGTCAAACTAAATATATTTATGATCTTTTAAAGAAGTTTGACTTAATGGATTGTTCACCTGCAAAAACTCCCATGGCCACTGCCACTAAGCTTGAATTAAACAAGGCTGAAAAGTCTGTGGATATTACAAGTTATAGAGGCATGGTTGGCTCACTTTTATATTTAACTTCTAGTAGACCTGATATAATGTTTTCTACATGTCTCTGTGCTAGATTTCAAGCTGACCCTAAAGAATCTCACTTAGTGGCTATTAAAAAAAATTTCAGATATCTTAAGGGGACTCCAAATCTAGGAATTTGGTACCCTAGAGAGTCTGGTTTTGATCTAATTGGCTACTCAGATGCAGATTATGCAGGTTGCAAAATAGACAGGAAAAACACTACAGGCACCTGTCAATTTCTAGGGAACAAGCTTGTATCATGGTTCAGCAAGAAGCAGAATTCTGTTTCCACATCAACAGCTGAAGCTGAGTACATTGCTGCTGGTAGTTGCTGTGCACAGATACTATGGATGAGGAATAAACTATTTGACTATGGTCTGACTGTTGACAAAATTCCAATATTCTGTGATAATACAAGTGCCATTACCATTACTGAAAATCCAGTGCAGCACTCAAGAACCAAGCACAGTGATATCAAGTACCACTTCATTAGGGAACAAGTGATGAAAGGTATAGTGGAACTTCATTTTGTTCCAAGTGAAAAGCAGATTGCAGACATATTTACCAAGCCACTTGATGAATCAACATTCACAAGATTAGTAAGTGAGTTAGGTATGCTTAATTATTCATAATCTATGTCATCTATATAATCTGTCTTGAAGCCTGAAATGAATTTGCTGCAAGAACAAAGCTGGCTTTAATTAAGACTTATCCTATCAACGGATATTCTCTATCCGTTGAAAGCCAAAATTGTTTTATCAACAGATGTTCATTATCCGTTGAAAGACAAATACTTGTTTGGTAATTTTATCCTTCAACGGATAAAATGGTGTTGTTCATCAACGGATAACTATTTTCCTTATCCGTTGAAGTGTCACGTCAGTTACTATAAGTGAGTCACAGCCGTTGATTCTTTTACTCAACCGTTGATACAGATATACAGTGTTGTATGTATTTGTATTTAAGGTAGTTTTCAGAATTTCTACAGTTTTATTTGTTCTTGAACGACTGTAACTTACTTAAAAGTATCATTTAATCATTTTATTTACGTTTTAATTCAAGAAAGTATAAAAGCCCAATTGAACTCTTATTCTCACTTTACGCTTTCTTGCAATTCTTATTCTCTTTCTCTCTAAATTCTCAAGTTTTTCTCTGCAAACTCTACTCACAACAATGGCACCAGTAGTCAAAATTATGTCTCAAACAGGATTTGTTTATGAAGAGAATAATTTCATAGCTTTGGTTGAAAAGAATGAAGCCCATTCTAATTATCACAAGATGATGGACTTCATCAAAAACTGCAAACTAAGCTATGCAATGCTGGAAGCCCCAACCATCTACTGTGAGGTGATTGAGGAGATTTGGACAACTGCAGAGTTCAACTCCACAGATATGACTATTGCCTTCTCTCTCAAAGGTAAGGACTATTGCATTATGACTATTCTTGAATTAGGTTTCACTCAATCTCGAGCCATCACTCTTTTTTATGAATCATACAATAAATGATTCCATTTTTGTACTTGTCTACGTTGATGACATTGTCATTATAGGTAATAATTCTATCCTTATCTCATCCATCATTTCTTATCTCCAATCCAAATTTTCTTTAGAAAATGTGGGTACTCTTCGATATTTTTTAGGTATCAAAGTCTCTCGCTCCAAACAAGGCATTTTTTATGTCAACATAAATATGTCTTGGATATTTTAGATGACTCTGGATTCAGAAATTGTTAATCATCTCCATGTCCAGTTGAACAACATTTAAAATTGTTACCCTCTGATGGCACACCTTTATCAAATCCTAGTCAATATCGTCGTCTCATTGGTAAACTTCTATACCTTACTGTCACTAGACTATATATTCTATATTCAATCAATTATCTTATTTGATTTAGGCAACATCCTCGCACATTTCGTCTTGATGCAGTGTTTCGTACATTATGCTACTTTCGCGGTACTGTCACTCATGGTATTTTTCTCTCTTCTTCCAGCAATTTACAATTACAAGGATATACAGATTTTGACTGAACTGGCTGTCCCAAAACTCGCTCCACTGCATGATATTTCACTATGCTCAGAGCTAGTCCAATTTCTTGAAAATTTAACAAACAACCCATATTTTCTCGCTCCTTTGTTGAAGCTGAATATGTGGCACTTTCCAATCTCATTGCTAGATTATACGGGTTAACATACCTTTTTTGTGATTTAGGTGTTTCACACTTTAGTTCAATTCCAGTATATTGTGATAATCAAGCCGCAATCACATTGCTGAAAATCCAGTTTTTCAGGAATGAACTAAAGACATCGAATTAGATTGTTACTTTGTTCGTGAAAAAAATTATTTCTGGTCTTATTTCCCCGAGGCACATTTCTACTTATTATCAACTTGCTGACATATTTACAAAACCTTTGGGTGCTGATCAGTTTTGTCGATTAGCTAAAGTTGGTAGTGTGTCCTGATAATAGTCAACCCTCTCCAAGTGGGGGTAATTAGCGGACAATATTATAATAATATTTCTTGTATCAATTATATATTCTCGAGGATAAGGTTAATCGGATAAAGAGTTTACAACAGAAATATGGTAATATGGTGATCAATATCAACACGGTGCTGCTACAACAAACTTGAGTTCAAATTTATCTCTAAAAATAAATAGACTTTACCCGATTTAGTTTAGCAATGCATATTTTTTACTTGTAATCTTTATCTTGTACTTGCAATCTCCCATTTGTAACTTTGAAGATACAATCAATAAAAACATTTTCTCGTATAAATTTTATAAGTGTCTATATTGATACACTAAGCCAATCTAAGATTAAGGGTTTAGGAACGTTGATCGATCGGTTTTGTTATTACCATGTCGTCACCAAAACTTTGGTGTGCAGTCCTACAGTTCTATAAACAAGATAGTTATTTTATAAACAATCAAATCTTAATCAATGCTTGCAACTTGTCAAATAATTAGGGGGTTTCTGACCGTAATCCATATGTTTCCTCCCAGAATTCAATTTTCATCAATATTGTTGTAGCTTAATAATAATCTAGCCCAAGTGTCCGATCAATAGTGAACGACTCAACTAATAACTCAAAATATATTAAAAATTAAAATACACGTTTTTTTTATAATGAATCACACAATGAGTCGAAATGTACCCGTTATTCATGACGTGATTAAGATCTTCCGAGAACGATTATCTCTGATCCAAAAAGAAGGTAGATATAGTTGTATTTCTTGTATTTAGTTTTGTGGTTCTTTTAGGAACATGTAGGTGCATGCACTTATAGTTAATTTATTCAAGTTCAAACTGTGTTTAGGTTGAGTAAAGGACGTCTAGTCTATGTCTTATAGTGGTCCCTTTGATATGCTCGTACCCTTATCTACTGTGGTGCCAGTATCTTTTTTATATCTCTCTTGTCGTTTTTTGCTCTTACTGCAGCCAGCGTTGTCCTTTTGACTAGCTTAGGGTTGCGCCTGTTTTTTTGTTGAAATAATAAGATACTAGGAGTACTATTTATACGACAACTAATTTGTTATAAATATGTTTCAAGGAATTTGCAGGAATTTGGTTTCTTAATTCTTATCAGTTATCTCCTCTAAATATCACTCGGTTCATTTTATTGTGAAATAAACATTAAATCTCATCTTATTATGAATTTATTTTAATGCTAACGATATAGAAGTTTATTGCTTCTAAAAAAATATATGCAATCCCTCTCCTATTTTGCATGTATTTTTTTTCCAAAAAATAAAATTAAATATAAGCTGACCTCCTAAAACCGACCACTTCAAAAGGGAACCGGCTAGTAGAAATAGGTAAAATGACATCTTTCCTGGTGAAGTGGCAACAATCAGTTTTAAGATTTACGCATAACTAACTAAAAATTCCCATTGGAGGCGGTTTGAATTATACATTGAGGAATGAGAAATAAGTTTAAAAGAAAAATCAAAGTTTGAAAATCACAAAATACATGGATAGTTTTGAAAAATTACCTATTAATTTTTATCAAATGCAACATTTATTTTTATGATGGATATGAAAAAAGGGATCAAGAGGAGATGGAGGGAGAGAGAGGAGGAGGAGGGGGAGGAAGGGGAGAGAGAGATGGTTATACAATATTGAACTTATATTAATGTGGCTGTTTACATTTCCTGTTGATCGATCATCTTTCACATGGTTTGTTCTTCTTTGAGATGCTCTCATCAGGTACCGTGAAGAAAAAGTTGAAGACTTTTTGTTGCCTCTGGACAGAAAACATCCTGTCTTAACCTAAAAACCTAAAAATAAACCTAAGACATGCACCAAAGTCCACAAATACATATAACAAGGCCATCTTGCTCAGTGCCTCAGTTGGTCATTAAATATGTGGAAGATGAACTAAACTTTTTCCATGTAATGTTGACTGTGGAAGTTTAAGTATGTATGCAAAAAATATACATAGGCTTCACATAAGCACATACAAGCTTGCCCAGCTGGTCCAAAACATTTTTTTCTTCCAAACATGTATTTTATAATTATAAGACCTAGTAGTACATGCTTGAGTAGTGTGATATGAAAGTGTCTTATTATATAGTTTGGAGAATCTGGTAAAAATGTATTCATGACCATGACAATGACAAGAGATCATTTGTTCAAGTTCTCACTCCTCATTTCTATTAAAAAAATTATATATATTATGCAATTAATTAACTAAAAAAAATATGAAATCGGAATTGTCCGTTTGTGCAAATATCTATATTTATATGTATCATTTATATATGGTTTAGGGCTAGTATGACAGCATGGCTCGAGCCTGAACATTGTGTTTGGCAATGACTTCATCTACATTTGTACATATACTTTCATATGCACAAGGGTTTGTCAGTGAGTAGCAACATAATTGTTCACTCAATTCGTTAAAAAGTATCAGCCTTATCATATTTCCATTACATGCCCTAAATCTAATTACAGGTTTAAATTTATATCATAACAGTAAACAATTATGGTGTATGGTCGTGATTTTAATTATTACATAAAGTGTTAAAACCAAACTGTACCCCACGGTTTCGGACTGTAATATACATAACACCTCTTCTGGTTCATCAATGTACAGACGGAAAATTGAAAACAACTTGCTTATAAAATTCAAGAGTGAAATCACGGATTCATATTTCTTTTGCAGAAGGGTTCTGAAGCAGTTTATACATGTATAATTAATCCTACTTGTGTGATGAAGTTGATCAGCTAGCAGGCCTAATGGGGTTTGTAACGATAGTAAGATTATTTAGATGTGATCTAATTAAACAAATCCAATATATTAGCATCCTGTTCAACAGAAAGAAAACTAAATTAGCAAAACAAATCTGATCAAATCACCCTCTTCACTTTAATTATCTCGATCGGCTTATCATGTAGAAGTTGTTTGTTCAGAGATCCGCTTTAACATTGCTCATTAGACGAAAACAAAGACATTAGAGTTATTGAAATAATATGACATTAGGAGTATGAACTTAAGATTTTTAATTTAATTGTGCAACTCCACGGTTATTTTTTTTGGCGAAGCACTTAATTATTTATCGGGATCCAGAATAGATTAGTTACAAATCGACCTTATATCACTAGAAATATTGAATTGGCATTTTGGTGCCGCACCTGAAGAAGCTGGCAAAGCATATCCCAAAAGTGCATGTTCATTTAAAGGAAACTGAGTTGATGCAATTACAAACCATTGAATCCCCTAATCAAATATAAACCTAAATATATACAGGACACATGAAATTGCATTTACATATGAGCTTAATTTTACCTTTACAAATAAGATGTGAAAGTAGATTAATGTAGTTAAGAGATCTAAAAAACTAACCTTTCTAATATTCGACGATCTAGCTCACTCTTGCACCCGGGTGAGTACTACTCGACTTGATAATGATAAGAATACTGGAAGTGGTATCGAGGGTCCTCAAGGAAATTAGTAGAGTTAGGGTTTAAATATTCCGGAGTGATTTCCCAGTTTCCAGTGTAACAGAGGTTCTTGGAAAAGAAATCTAATTCACCTGTCAATAAATCGTAATCAGACATCGAGCAAGATACTGATCCAGATGAACTAGCAGTAGCATTCAAGAGTGCAAGGTATTCAGCAGTCCCTAAGTGGGCCAAACTGTGAGCTTCATCACAGAAGTTGAAATTTGAATTTTCAAGGCATCTGATCATCATTTTTTCCCTTGTTCTCTCCCTTGCTCTTGCTCTTGCCTTGTTTCTCAATTCCTTGGCAACACACTTAGTACTTCCGCTTCTTACCAATTTCTCCGCTGTTTTTGGGCCATATTCACGCTCATTTTCTGTTGCTTCTATGTTTACCTTCCTCTTCTGTTCTGATTTTTCACACCCTCTAGGACCATTTCGACAAACAATTTTATACTTAGTTTGTTGATTTTGGTTACCGCAACATTTGAGCTGTTTGATGGCTTTCTTGGACTTGGAAAAAAGCCAATCTATAGTTTTGCTGGCTTTATCATAGCCCAACATATCTTGAAGATCGAAGAACTGACGAGCAGTGTGTAGGGATAATCTCATTCTCCTGTCTCTAACACCTTGTGCAGTGTTGATTTTGCTGTGCCTATCTTTCTTTCCACTTTTCCTTGCTGTTGAACCTTTGTTCAAACTACTTTTCTTCATTTCGGAAGAATGGTCGTGACTAGGATCTGAATTAAGATGAGTGCCTGCACTACAAGTCTTAATTGTAAAATTCTCCTGTGCTGTAGTATTCATGTTAATGACATTAACTCTAGGCAAAGGCTCATTCCAGATCGGCCCCAAATAATTGGTTTGTTGAGTATGATCAGCTTCCATTGTACCGAAATCGTCAAAAAGAGGAGAGGGGACGTTTAGGGGAAAAGCTGGAACTTCGACTTCTACATGTTGTACTGGATCGGTAGGGTTTTGATATCGGGTTTGCAAAACAGCATCATGTGGGTGACCAATCACCGACATAATTAGGTTATAGTTGTTTTTTCAAGTTGGGTTGATTTGTGTAGGAGAAACTGAGGGTTGTCAAGATAGATAGTTCTATGAAAGTTAAAGAGGCTTGTACAATACTGTAGTTAGTATGTAGGAGTAACTTTTATTTGGCCAGTAGCTTCTAAATACATAAATACAACTTCACAAGTACAAAACAAAACGGTGTTAGCTTTCCAAGTAACAATAGCCAACCTAGCTCATGAAGATATGTCCGGCCTGGTGTAATAACTATATTTTGTAATTACAGTAAGCTACTTTTCCTTATCCAGTACACATATTTTCCTTCCCATTGTGGAAACATTGAAGATAAAGAAAAAATGGGCAAACTGATAAATAACATAATGTGTTGGCATAATTATCCAAACTAGCTATGATAGAAATATGAAAAGTTTAATTTGCAACAACTTTTTCGGTTTTAATTGTTTTAAAGTCATCTTTGACATTATATTTTGAATTATTATTTTTAAAATTTATCTTTTGTACATAAATTCAGACAATCAAAATTATCCCAACAAATATCATAAAATAATAATTTATAATTATCCTGTTAAAATAGATTAAAATAAGTGATAACATTTTAAAGTATAAATAAAATAAATAGTAAAAATTAAAGGGAGAATGTGTTGAGGATTCTTAGGGTTATGAAAGAAGGGCAATCATCTACTTCCTCCGTCCCAAAAATCATTTTCTGTTTTGACTTTTAGGTAAATGATTGATTATTAATTTATGTTTAAACTATAAAATCAAATACAGTCATGAGTCTTGTGGCATTCGTATTTATGAGTAATTTAATATAATAAAATTTTTATATTTAATATTAATATAAAAATAAAAATATGAATGGAAAAACGTGTGCAATAAAAATATCAGGGAGGGAGGAAGTATTATGTAAAAACATAAAAGAAAAAACTAAAAAGATACGTGTATAATTGTATATATAATGCATGACCCAGTTCACGTGCGAGTAGTGGGATGGGATCATGGACTCAGGGCTGTTCACGAACCGAGCTGTTCGTGAACAAGCTCGAGCTCGGCTCGTTAAGAGCTCGTTCGGCTCGGCTCGTTAAGAGCTCGTTCGGCTCAGCTCGTTAACGAACTCGAGCTCGAGCTCGAACAGAAAAATATGTTCGTTAAGCAAATCGAGCTCGAGCCGAGTTTTGGGTTGTTCGGCTCGAGCTCGGCTCGGCTCGACTCGAACTCGTTCGTTAAAATTCAAAAAAATTCTAATATATCCTAAATATTTTTATATAGGTATGATTTTTTTTTAAATCCGACTTCACTGTATTTTTTTTATCTTCCAACGATAATTTTGCATACCATATGTGATATATTTTGAGGTGATTTAGAAATTTTATATTTTAGTTTCTAATTTTAAAATGTAGCTTCATAATTATATTTTAGTTAAGATTTTTTTTAAAATATTTTTCATCTATCCAACCGTATGTATGTTATAAAATATATATTTCAATGATATAACCAAAATTTCACATCAAAAACAATTTTATTTGATTTTCTATTTTATGGTCAAGCATTAGTTTGACTATTAACACTAACTAGTGTTTAATCCGGATTTGTTGTTTCGATTATTTTAAAAATACTTTATATCGATCCAACCGTATGGATGTCATAAAATATATATTTTATTGATATAACCAAATTTTTAGATCAAAATAAATTTATTTGGTTTGTTATTTTAATAGTCAAACATTAGTTTGACTAGTCTTGGTAACTAATGTTTAGTCTTGTATTGGTGTCTCGATTTATTTAAAATTATTTCTAATTGATCCAACCGTATGGATGTCATAAAAAATATATTTTATTGATATAACCAAAGTTTTAGATCAAAATAATTTTATTTGGTTTGCTATTTTAATAGTCAAACATTAGTTTGACCAGTCTTGGTAACTAATGTTTAGTCTTGTATTGGTGTCTCGATTTATTTAAAATTATTTCTAATTAATCCAACCGTATGGATGTCAAAATAAATATATTTTAATGATATAACTAAAGTTTCAAATCAAAATAATTTTATTTGGTTTGTTATTTTAACAGTCGAGTATTAGTTTGACTATTACCGCTAACTAGTGTTTAGTCCTTGATTTGTTGTTTTGATTATTTTAAAAATACTTTATATTGATCCAACCGTATGGATGTCATAATACATACATTTTATTGATATAACCAAAGTTACAGATCAAAATAATTTTATTTGGTTTGCTATTTTAACAGTCAAATATTAGTTTGACTAGTACTAGTAACTAGTGTTTAGTCCTGTATTAGTATCTCGACTTGTTTAAAATTATTTTTAATTGATCCAACCGTATGGATGTCAAAATAAATATATTTTAATGATATAACCAAATTTTCAGACCAAAATTATTTTATTTGGTTTGTTATTTTAACAGTCAAGTACTAGTTTGACTATTACCACTAACTAGTGTTTAGTCATTAATTGGTATTTCGATTTTTTTAAAAATATTTTTCCTCGATCTAACCGTATGGATGTCAAGATATATATATTTTAGTGATATAACCAAATTTTCAAAAAAAAATAAATTTATTTGATAAGTTATTTTCACAGTCAAACATCGGTTGACCAGAATTTTTTCTGGCTCGGCTCGGCTCGGCTCGACTCGGCTCGGCTCGTTTATGTTCGCGAACAAACTCGTTTTCGGCTCGTTAGTTAACGAGCTCGAGCTCGAACACGTTTTTTGTTCGATTAGAAAGCTCGGCTCGGCTCGGTTCGTCAGAAAAAAAATTAAAGCTCGGCTCTGTTCGATCAAAACTCGGCTCGGCTCGGTTCGTGAACAGCCCTACATGGGAGTACATGAAGTAATATTTGACGATAAAGAGAATTGAAGAGGAGAGTTACCATCTTTCGATCTCATTTTTACCTTGACTGGTGAGATCGTGATCTAGCTTTTTATGCGGCTGTCACCTCTAATAATGTACATTTATACATGTACATGTCATCCTGAAGAGCCTGGATAATATCAGAGGTTCAACCCAGCTCCCAGATGAGTTGGACTCATGAGAAGAGTCAGGATCCCATCCAATCCAAAAACAAGCCAATCTCTCAATTAAGGGTTCAATCCAGCTCTATAGTGATTCAGACTTATGGGACGAACCAAGTTCCCGCCCAATCCATCAACAAGCCAATCTTTCAGGTAAGGTTCAACCCAGCTCTAGGACGAGCCGAGTTCCAACCCAATCCAGCAACAAGCCAACAATACGAGAAAGTAAGGCCTAATAGAATGTATAGATTCAACCATTGTCAGTTGTTTGAATGTGCAAGGCTAAATATAACCGCCATCAGTTGAATTTAAAATCAGTTGAAATTAGGCGATTGTATTTAATGATTGGCGGTTGAATTTCAACCCACCAAAAAAGGAGGGAACTATCCTTCCGAATGAATTATTTCGCACTCCTAAATTCGACATCAGCCTTATCAAATGGTGTGAACTTTACAAGGATAACATTCATTACATGTACAAATATTCATTACATGTACAAATATTTTTGGTGAAGAAAAAAATACTTGATGGGAGAATTATTATTTTTTTGTATTTGATGATATTCTGAAATTTAAATATATGTTTAATTAATTTGAAGAATTAAGAAAAAATATAAAAGTTCCACGTCTATATGCTTCATTCACTATAATATTTTTAGAAATAATTATTAAGCTAATAGTAAAGTTTTCTTAAGTCGGTATATGTAATAACCCCAATTTCTGATTTTTTTTGTAATCTTGATAAATAGTAACTTTTGTTAATTTTTGCTGATTGTGGAAAATTATCAGACCACCCTATAGAAGAGTTCTGTTATGGAAATTCTGAGATCGTATTATTATTTCATAATATAAATGAGTATATGTAAAAGTCGTCAGAATTCGAATTCGAATTCGAACACTTTGATTTTTCCCGAAAATCCACCAGATACCGAGGATCATTAAAGAAATATATAATATTAAGAAAGGTTTAGGAAAACCCAAGTAATAAGATCCCGAATATTATCCCTCAAACAATCAACGAGAATGAGAGTTAAGCGAACCATAAAATAAATAAGCGACCAAGGGTCAAGTTTATGCAAATAACAAGGGGATTAACCAAGCAATTAAGTACTAATCAAAGATATTAGAGGATGATGACATCATCAAACCATAAGAATGAGACAAGTAGCTACTAGTGATGAAAGCAAGATGATGTATGCAAATTAGGAAGATATTTATTCAAGGATCATTCTCATCAAGGTATTCTAATCTCATTATTAGCCAAGTAATCAACCTAGCTAATTCATTACACAAAAACCAAGGCAACAAGCAAGAAAAGCTCTCTCCTTTTCATGAAGAAAAACTTCGGTCTCTTTTCTTAAAAACCAAAGTCCAAGCTCCATTTCTTACTAATTTACAAGGTATTCATCCTAACTTCTCCTTGATTAGTTACATGCTTCGTAGAAATCTTAGCCTCACATTCCATTCCTAGCTATTTCTAATAATTTATCTAAGAAGATGATGAATAGTATTTTCAAGAAACTAATTTTGATTTCTTGATTTTAATGGAAAGACCAAGATTGTTTAAGAGTAGATCAAGGCTCCCATAGGCATTTCAAAGCTCTTGCATTGTTTAGAAGCTCCAAGGAAGGTATTACTCTTCAATACCTTAGTATTAAGTTGATTAGTTTAAGTTGTTATGATGATCGGATGGTGAATTAAGTGCAATAGTTGTTTAAGCATGTTTATATCTTTGATTGATTAAGTTGTTTTGTGGATTATGGAGATCACTACTAGAAATATGGGATCAGACATCGGTTCAGAACCGATGTTAAAAAAAATCTGAACCGATGTCTTCGCGTGTGATGTTAAATGTCATCAGCCTTTGACATCGGTTAAGAGCCGATGTCTATTACAGTGCTATACATCGGTTTTAAGATTAAATGTGATGTCTTTGCAACAAATTTCAGCTTATATTACAATATTTATAGGTGAATATGGGTATATTATGAGGTATTTATCCATTAAAACATGAAATCTACAAGCTCTAAACACCATTAATTAAAATTCTTTCGAATAAACCGATGTGAAATGCTAGATCAGACATCGGTTAGATTAGTTGCCCGATGTGAAATGTTTGATCAGACATCGGTTAAGTCAGCCCCCGATTTGAAATGATGGATAAGACATGGTTTTATTCATGAAACCGATGTTAAATCTTTTTGTTTAACATCAGCCAATTTCTCAAACCGATGTTATTTGACTTAAAATATATTGTGTTTCTTTTCAGAACCGATGTCAAATGACTATTTCACATCGGTTTTTTTAGTTCTTTTTCATTTAATATTATTTTACATGATGTCTTTTGTACAGTTTTTTACATCGGTTTACATGTACCATTGTGATGTTAATATTCTGTAAATTGCATGCCATCCTGGTACTATTTACAGCCACAGGGAACCGAAATAATGTAACATCCCAACAAAAAACATTCAAACAGAAGCATAAATGTACTCATCCAAATTACAAGTCTAATACCAAAATATTACTCATACCATACTATACATACATTTCAAATAAAATACAAGCATTCCATTAGCCAACTCATACTATACAATTTTTAAGTACTAAAACCAAAAGTAGCTTGCTCTGTGCTGCTGTACCAGAACTCACAGCCTCCTTCCTCTTCAACCACCCTTTCTGCGAATGCTATCAGTGGGGATTGGAGTAACATCCTCTGAAAAGAGGCAAATAGAAAGTCAATTATGTACTCCTTACATGGCTATAGTCTACTCATTTCCAAGTTCATAAGCTAATCAGGAAAAAAAATTACCAATGCGACCAATTTTCATTCATGAACGAGCAAGTGCACGAAGTGCAGACTGAGCACCAGGAGACTTTGTCTTGTTTCCACCTGTTGTAATTTAAATATATATGTAGCACCAGGAGACTTTGTCTTGTTTTCACCTGTTGCAACAGAGTCCTCAGGCTATTTATGACTGTCTCTTCACCTTATGAGAAATGACTCTTGGCCGAAAGAACAACAAGAACCGCATGCATACCATTCTGATCCATCTTGATATATTTAGCAATCTCTTTAAGAGTGGATTATGTTTCTGTAGAACAATCAAATAAACCTGCCATATGTATTGCGTAAGATTTATTAGATCAAATAAAGCTTAAAGGAAACTATTTGTTTGTTGTAGTAGAGAACTATGGAAGTCCAACTAGACAACTAGAAAGAAACTATACCAGGCGTGTCAATAACATTAAGAGTCTGGCCGTTTTCTAAGACAGTTGTACGCATCTCACATGTGCGAGTAACACCAAATGAGTCGGCATCAGATACAAATGCATCCTCCTACAATATACTGTTGCCTGTTGCACTTTTCCCATTGCCCTTTTCCCATTGCCAGTGCATCCACCCATTTTAGAAATAACCTACTTGAAACAAAAAAAATTACAACACAAAGTCTAGTCAGATCCACAAATTTACACAAAGAAAAAACAATCGAGGGAAATGAAGAACAAGATTTCAATGTTGAGAACATAAGTATAACAACAGAGGAGTAAAAACTTGTAACACCCCCAGATCCGGGGTCGGGGATCCGGGTTGTCACGAGATCCATTTCCCTTAATAACACCCAATCTTAATACACAATCAACTACTCTGTACTGTGACCCCACAATAAACACACACCACACGTTATAGTCTCAGAGATGAACATCCACAAATAATCACAAGTCGTTTTATTCCACAATTATAAGTCAATACACCTTAAAAGGGTTCTGAATAAATTTACATTTCTTTGCCATTATTACAATTCATAAGTATACATAAATCTGGTACATCAAAAGTTGAAGCCTAGTCTATTGGTAGTTCCCTACCTCAGCTACAGTGACTTCAATGCCTATAGGAAGCTGCGGAACGCTTCCTATCCGCTCGCGAATTGGGAGCTTGGTCCTGTTCATCTTATCTATCTGATGTTGTGTGATGAAAGAAGAAAGCAAGGGTGAGCAGCAAGCCCACCAAAATAATATGTATAATGATTAACAATATATGAGTCTACTCATAATACTCATGAAAGTCTTGGTCAAAAGAAATGAACCAAGTTGATAACTTAATGCGATGAAGTCGCAAAATATTCAGTACATATATATACATATATACTTTTCAAAATATTGGAAGTCCTCTTCCATGCATAATATACACAAAATCCCAGTGTATAACTGTATATAAAAAAATATCGTTGCAAGGTGATCTCATATATCTAACCTTGTCTCAACGTTTTTCTGAAAATCTTTGTCATACATAAGACAATTATTAATTAGATATAAGTTTAAAAGATGAAGTTACCAAATACTTCACTACACTTATATCATTCCCTAATACTACTTGAACTACCACCGTTCAAGTTACAATCAATTTCAAAAGTTCATCCCACTGATGAGACCACAAGATAAGACTTGAATAGATTCAATCTTTGAAATATTATTGAATGAAAAAGTTATGAGATACTTTCTTTAGTCCCGATATATATATATCCACACATATATACCCCTTTAAACATTTCCTGGAACCTCTGTTATGTAAAGTATGAACAGAGTTTGAAACATCCAATGAATTTTGGGAAAGGAAAAGAATTTTGGCATAAACCCGATATCTTGCTGATCAGGCAAAGATACCAATAAGTAACCTTTTCTACTAGTAGATGGACGAATTCCTCACCGGTCATCACCCTGGCCGCATTAGGACCTCGCGCTCGACCGTACCCCGGTCCCTCACGCGTTGATGGACTGCCACCCAGCCACTTACACAATAATAGACCGTACCCCGGCCTGTCGCTTATGCCGACTCAATGAGATGGGCTTACTTCCCGAACGTTGGGCAAGTAATCAATTCATTTACCAAATCTGCAACCTCGTTGCGAATATAAAATACACCACAGAGCCGGATTCCCCAAGTTTTGAGCGAGTATTTAAATCCCCTTTAAAAGGAAGATCTTAAATATAAAAATGAGTTTTGGGATCCGCTCTGACTCTTTAAAAATCATTTTGAAGACTCGAAAACACTTTAAAGAGTGTTTGGAGTAAGGCTGATTTAATGAAGTAAATCAGTCCCCAGAATATTTAGAAAATATCTGAATATTATTAATTAAATAATATTCCCATAAAGAATAATCTTTATAAAAATAATTGAAGTAGAAGTATTAAAATTTATACTTGAAACGAGTATTAAATAACCCAAGATATACTTATATGAAAGTATTATCTTTATTTGAATAATCGAAAATAAGTTTGATTATTGACATCTTATTCTTTAATAAAATAAAGAATATATTTCAGCAAATAATCGGAGTCATAGATCCTCAAATGAATATTCAAATAATATTCAATAAAAAAAATAAGCTGAGTCATAATACCTCGAATGAATATTATAAATAATATTCATTAAATAAAATAAAAGAATCATACATCCTCAAATGAATATTCAAATAATATTCAATAAATAAAATAAGCTGAGTCATAATACCTCGAATGAATATTATAAATAATATTCATTAAATAAAATAAAAGAATCATACATCCTCAAATGAATATTCAAATAATATTCAATAAATAAAATAAGCTGAGTCATAATACCTCGAATGAATATTATAAATAATATTCATTAAATAAAATAAAAGAATCATACATCCTCAAATGAATATTCAAATAATATTCAATAAATAAAATAAAAGGAGTCATAAATCCTCGAATACTATTCGAAATAATATTCAATAATAAAATAAAGTTTCAAGTTATCGAATAAACCTTATTCGATTAATAGTTTGGAAAACTATAACCATATATATATATATAAATATATATATATATATATATATATATATATCCATATCCATATATACAAGATTACTCGGGATCCTCGACTCCCGGTTTTTAGAAAATATTTTCACCTTTGAGTCCCTATACTAAGGGTATATGCAAGATACAACTATCCTTTAGCATAGGTATTATCAACTGAACCAACATATATAAATTTCAAGAATATGAAACAGGCATGCATATATATACCATATCAGCATGCTCCAATATATCGCAAAAATTGCTAATTAACCAACATGCATCTATCACAAGATAATGCATATACATATATTCATCACAACAACAGTATAACGGGTAGAAAACTTGCCTGAGCGACTGGGGGTTACGAATGGCTCGGGACGAGTCTGGTAACCTATAAACAACAAGTAAGTTGGAATTAAACCAAAGTCACTTGTAAATCTATACTTTAACTAACTTAGACTCTAACGCTTGTTTTGCGCTCACTGATTCGCTTAAGTCACTCGGGTACCCTCGGCTCCACCATTTTTAATAATTTAACCTTTACGAGTTTTAAAGCGATTCCTTCGCGAGTGACTTACCAACTGCCTAAAACACTTACCATAAATGTTTCACACATTAATTAACCCTTTTTTGGTCTTTAACCTACATTCCAAAGTAAGGCGAGGGAAAAAGTTTCGTTCGCGAAATGCCGTTACTTGAAACGGTCGTTTCTCCTAAACCGTAAATCGGAATCGAACGAACTACATATCAAAACGGAGCTCGTAACATGAGCTATCTAAACATGGCAGTGGTCACAATCTAGCAGGGGGTTCTCGGGTCCTAATGCTATGCACAAAAACAGTCCAAAGAAAATCGGACGTTACGACGGCTATGTTTACGCGATTTCCCATTTTTTAAACCATCCACAATCAACCCAAACCATCCTCAAATCCAACACACAACAAACATCCATCCTTATCACATCATAACAATCCCAACCAATTCAATTTTAATCATTCATACATATGCTTAAACCTAACTTTAATCATACTTAAGTTTCTTTAAATCAAAACCACAAAATTACCATTTCATTTCACTACCATTCCAAATCTCAAACTTTAATCATAACAACAAGATACCATAACATCCTACTCATCAAAATCACCTTATAATATATATGAACCTAGGGTTTGGAAATGGTATACCTTCCTTGGAGTGGTGGGTGGAGCTAGGAAGCCTTAAGAAACTTTGAGAAGCCTTAGGAAAGCTTGGATCTTCAAGAAAAACAAGAAAAAGTTCAAGTTAAAAACTTGAAAACACTATTCATTGTCTTCTTCTTTGATTAAATGAAGAAGCTAGAGAAAGAATTAATGGCTTAAACTCATGATATAGCCATAACTAAGCATAAAGATGATTAGGGAATTTTCTTACCAATTAAGGATGCTTGGATCTTGATTTTTGAAAAATCTACCCTTTAAAATGTGTAAAAGCCGAGAGCAAAGTGAAGAACAAGGCCTTGGTTGATTTTGATTTTTGATGAAATGATTTTGCTAGCTTGGTTGGCTTGGTTTTTGTTTTTGATTTAGCAAATTACTACCTTGCCCTTGAATTTGTGTGGTTCTTATTCAACCACACCTCCTTCCTTCCCATGTCATGCTTACCTCATCCTCATGATGTCATCCTTCCTTCCTTGTCTTCTTTCTATTGGTTGGATGACATCATTCCCATTAATCCCTTTGATTAACTTCCTAATCGTTTGCCTAATGACCGCTGATCTGCTATACGATTCGCTTAACTTTCGTTCTCGTTTATCGTTTGAAGGATCATACCCGGGATCTTATTACTTAGGTTCCCTTAACCTTTCTCAATATATTATATTCCTTCTATGATCCTCTCTTATAATCCTTTAATTTAAATCCTTTTTATCCTGTCACCTTATACTTAATTCTCTCCGTATCTTGTGGATTTCCGGGAAAAACCAAAGTGTTCGGAATTGGATTCTGACGATCTTTACATACACTTATATACTTCATAGAGTACTAATAATATCCCATAAGATCAATAACAGAACCCCTACATAGCGTGGCATGAAAAGTTTTCTCATTCAGCAAAAACACTATTCATAAGGGTTTCAAAAATTTCCAAAAATTGGGGTTATTACAGTCTCCCCTCCTTAAAAGGATTCCGTCCCGGAATCAGATAGAAAATGAATAGGGATACCTTCCTTAGTATTGCACTTTCTAACTCTCAAGTCAATTTTCCACATTGTGGTCCTACCACCAAACTCTGCCTAGTTTGATAACCCTTCTCCTAAGCACTTGTTCCCTTTTCACTCTACAACCCTTCCTGGTTGCTCCTTATAGGTTACGTCTGGTTGCATGTCTATGCGCTCATATGCCTCTATTTATCTGGCATCTAAATTACACTTCCTTAACATTGATACGTGAAACACGTTACGACCTGCTACATGTTCGGGGTTAGGGCTAGCTCATATGCTAACTTCCCAAACGTCTTAACATATCCAAGGGTCCAATAAATTGTAGACTTAGCTTTCCTTTCTTTCTGAACCTCATCAATCCTTTCCAAGGGATACCTATAACATTACTAGGTCCCCTATTTCATACTCTTTATCCTTTCGTGTCAAATCAACATACTCATCATGTCCATCTTGGGCTACTACCAGCCGTCCTCTGATTAGATCTATCATATCCTTGGTCCTTTGGACTACTGCGGGTCCGAGCATCTTGCGCTCTACAACTTCATCCTATCATAAGGGAGATCGACATTGTCTTCCCTCAAGGATCTCATACGGCGATATCTCAATACTGACATATGATCTATTGTCGTAAGAAAACTCAATCCGTGTTAAGTGATCATTCTAATTTCTTTCAAGTCTATTGCACAGACTCTCATTATAGCTTTTAACATTAAAGCTTTTACTTCTCAATACCCATTCTTTTCCAGTTCGTAATCGCTACTACCTTCCGTTCCTAATATTATACTGGTTATACTTTTGCTCGTTAGCGTTCTATAACCTTTTAATAACCATGCCAACCTTAGTATCACGAATGTGTTCCCATTCCGCATACTACCACCACTTTATTACTCCTTTTTCAGTTGTTTCTATTTTCCAAAATTTGATCAACCAAATAGAAGTAAAGGAATTTGTTGAGAGATCACTATGATCATGAACACTTGTTATATCGCATAGTTAGTACAGAAGGTGGCCAGCCTTTAGTACTTGACAAGCAATTAAACAACATGTGGTATCCTACTAGGCTTCTATCACAAAGATAGATAGTCATTCGGCAATACCTCCCCTTCCTGGAAGGGTTGTTCTTCTCAGTTTATATGAAATGAAAGAAGAGAAAAGAACGAATTGAAGAGAATTGTATATTCATAAAAATTTTTATTGCCATAAAATATCTGGCTTGGAATCTACCTCTGAACTATAGAGGTTTGTCATAGAAGAACAAAACATATATGTATTTATATCAACATCAAGTGTTATAGCATCGCATTTCACGTGCCTAATTATTTCTATTCCGTTCATCATTCTATGGACCCATGCTCTTCCTCGAGCTCATACACAATCACCTTTGAAACTCCCTCGACATCGAAAATCGAATCTGGGATCTCATTCTAGACATCATCGTTACTTGAATTCTATGCTTGCACCGCAACCTTCCTCGTATAATAATACGACTCTCTATTGATAAGAAAGAATAATAATTCACTAGGTAGATACTCTACTTAATTAGTCTATCAATGATAACTTATACACTACCACGACCCGATTAGTGGTACTCAATCTCAACACCCATTCCAATACAACTCTCACGGTTGTAATCAGCTCATTACTCGCAGAATCATTGCTGCCTTACTATGGTCCACCACTGACCTACTGTAGTCATTCATTTTCCATGAAGTCTTAATAGCTAACCATACGGAGTCTATCCATGTCGTATCAAATCATTCTAAGGAGGTAACATAATCACCACTCCTGATTCATGAAGAACACTCCTGATCCTGACATACATACATGACATGAAGCATATAAAATTGCAGAAGAGTTTCAATCAAAGCACCGATAGCGGGTTAATACCATTCTTAATCATATGCCTTCAATAGAAGACTTAACTTAAAGGTTCGTTTAGTCCTCTTTGAAACATGGTCCTGGATTATTCTCAAGATAGTACCTCCTAAGATAGATAGCCCGTTCCTGGCGATTACACGAATTAAACCTTTACCAACTACTATTACGGTTGGGTATTGCACAGTCATCAGAAGGAATGTCAATCTTCCAAACCATAATTCAACCTTCACATTTTTAACCATCATCACTGTATTCTTTTGGCACACGCGCCTATAATCATCCACTTACCTTTAAAGTGTCGGCCACCTCTTTGGCCTTTCCTGATAGTAAAATTTCCTTACAGTCAATGTCATTTTTACCACCTCCAAATAAATTTTCTACCTTATTTCCGATCACTGCTTGAGTGAAGATGTTTTCCTTAAAATCAGATGGGAAAAAAAATATCACTATTTTTCCATAAGTTATTGCCTCATTCTTTAGAGGCTAATCACTGTCAAGACTGACTCTCAATCATACTTAGAACATTTTTTTTTTATCTTAAGTCCTAATTGCCCTGAACAATTTTGACCATTACTGGTTCGATCCATACTTTCTCGTGGTTTAACACGTGCCCCACTTGGCATCATTATAATTACGTCATATTACCTTTATCCACATTTCTATTCTTGAGAATTTTGAATATTACCTTTCTCCTTGTAAAACCTCTAAGGTTATCCTTCAATCGTTCCTCCTGTATTCCCTAGATACAGGGCATATCAAAATACCATTCACTATTACTAGAACCATTTATACTTCTGAAAAATTTCTCCACTGATCCTTAAAGGTTGTTGTTACCTTAACCCTTTCCAATTCATCCTGTCAAAACTCATACTGTCCCTATTAAGGGTGAAATGCCAACCTTTATGCATTCCCCTAGGATTCATTTTAAGTTACCAATGTTCTATCCTTAATTCCACCTTAAAAAGGTACCTGCATCCTTCCACGAATAAATAAAGTCATATATCCCTGATAAGGGTATCTTATTCAATCATTTCCACCTCGATAGTCTATACCGAATTTCACAATAGCATCCTTATTCAAGTTAAGGTCAATCCACATGGCCTCCAAAAGATAAAAATGGTTATCCACTTTTCTTTCCTGATTTGGTAATGATCACATGGATGATCTGGAAGATATTGGTCGTGTTCAACGTGAACTTCTTCTTAATAAATCCTTATTTACTTTTGTTGTTTATCTCAACAGTCATCTCAATATTGGGATATCTTTCATACCTGGCGTCTCCCTTCCTGGGTATCAAGCCACCGGTCTTACACTTCACATTCTTGAAGGTCACTTCCTTCATCCAATTTTCTTAATTTCTTACTTTCTTGTCTCCTCAGTCTATCCGCGTCTTATTATTTATCCTTCGAACTATCTCAAGGTTTCTTCGAATCCTCCCAACTTACAGGGGATAATATATATGTATCTCTTATACCTTCAACCATCAATTTAACTCATGGTATATCACCCTCATCCTGACGATTACATACTTTTCTATGTCTATTGCTACGAGTCTTTAGGGTTTCCTCATCCCCAACTCCCTTATCATTCCTCAAACTCTATTGCCTTTATATTCCTTTCCACTTCAGTTTCTTTTTATTTTCCTTTCTCTTATCATTATTTCATGGACCAACACAACATAAACATTGATTTCATACATCCCGTCATTCTGGATTCATGTCCTCAGAACGAATCTTGATAACTTTTACAACTTAGATTCATAATTCATCATACTCGTCTGCCTTTGTTCTGTCTCTAAAGCTTTTACACTATCTCCATAACCTTGGGAAGTACTTTCCTAAAACAATTGACTGAACTTAAATCAGTTTATTATAACCTCTGGCTCCGTGCCTTTCTTGGCTTTTCACCAGCAGGTGGTCTCTCTCTTAGGAGGGTAAGTGACAAAAACAGTCCTTTGTGGTTCGTCAATCATTTAGAATCTCAAATGATTCCTCTATTTCCTTTAGCCAGGCTCTTGCCTCGGCTGGGTCAGCTTGTTCCATGGAACTCTGAGAGCTTAGCGACTTAAAGGTCCTGAAAGAATTTCTCACCGTACTGTCTCCTCAGGGTGGTGGTTGGGGATAATAGTCTAAGTTCTCTTTAGACAGGTCCATGAATTGCGGTATAGGGGTACCATCTCGGGTCTCCTTTCCTTACTCGACTTTTTGTTTCCGTAGTATGAAATGTTTCATCCTACTCCCCATAATTGGGGTCATCTTTTAATTTAAAATCCTTATTTTCCACTCCATTATGTCATGGGTTCCTTGTATCTTGATGGCGACCTCCCTGACTATCATGTTCAGGGTTTGCTCTAAATCTTATTTCTCAAACTAGCTTTCATCTAAGATCTCATCTTTAAGCTCTTGAACATTTGGAACCCAAATTCTGTAGGAATACCTCATTATTCCCTTCTCATCTTTCTCGGTATTAACCTCTTATCTATTTGTTGGCTCTCTGCCTTCATTCATAACTTTTTCTGGCACAATATGATCTTTTCCAATAATTCGGGCTATATTGCTATCTCAAACAGCTTTTCGGTACCGGCTCCGGTTACCTTCACTACTATTTCCATTTTCTCAAAATCTCTTATAAACTCTCCAAAAGACATTATCATCTTGAGTCTCTCCTTTTTACTAAGGGCATCAGCCACCATATTGGCTTTCCCCGAATGATAAAGAATCTCCCAATCATAATTCTTGATTAGCTCTAACCGCCTCCTCTGGCGTATGTTGAGCTCTTTCTACGTAAGAATGTACTAGAGCACTTATGGCTTAGGTAATTCTCGCACTTCTCTCCATACAAGTAGTGCCTCCAATCTTTAGGGTAAAACTATTGCCACGAGCCTAAGCTCATGGGCGGGGATATCGAATTTCATATTACCCTAATTGTCTTGATGCAGACGCGATTATCTTGTTGTGCTAAGAAGCACCCTAATTCCTTATGCGAAGCGTCACTTACAAATCACAAAATCTCCTTTTTCCATCCGGCAACGCCAGCATAGGGGCCATCACCAACCTCTGCTTCAGTTCTTGAAAGCTGTTCTCGCATTTCTCTGTCCATTTGAACTTCTCAGTCTTACGAGTAAGCCGCGTTAAAGGGGCTACTATCTTTACAACTTGAACGAACCTCCGGTAGTGACCGGCCAATCCTACCTCTGGTAGTTTCCCTAACCATGGTCATCAATTCCTCAGTGGTCCTTTATTCATTCTTGTCAGGATCCTCCATGGGATCCTCCTCAGCAACTATCCCTTCTAGGACAACATCCTCAACCGCTACATCCTCAATATCAACATCATCCGGTCCCGCGTTAGGACGCTCTATCGGATCCATAATCTGATCCCCAATAAATAATAAAACATAATCGCGTTGATGTTCCTCAACTTCAGGGTTCGGAGTCCCGCTACCATATACGATAACGAACTACGCTTCTATCGCTACATTTATAAGGGTTCCCATAAGGGTTTTAACTGTCAGTACTACGTTAGGTAGTCCGACTATGAACTTGGCAAGAGTTCTTATTATCTTAGTGAACTTATTATCTTAACGTCCCATCATCTCTGAGGTTTATAACGCTTAGCTCTGATACCATTTCTGTAACACCCCCAGATCCGGGGTCGGGGATCCGGGTTGTCACGAGATCCATTTCCCTTAATAACACCCAATCTTAATACACAATCAACTACTCTGTACTGTGACCCCACAATAAACACACACCACACGTTATAGTCTCAGAGATGAACATCCACAAATAATCACAAGTCATTTTATTCCACAATTATAAGTCAATACACCTTAAAAGGGTTCTGAATAAATTTACATTTCTTTGCCATTATTACAATTCATAAGTATACATAAATCTGGTACATCAAAAGTTGAAGCCTAGTCTATTGGTAGTTCCCTACCTCAGCTACAGTGACTTCAATGCCTATAGGAAGCTGCGGAACGCTTCCTATCCGCTCGCGAATTGGGAGCTTGGTCCTGTTCATCTTATCTATCTGATGTTGTGTGATGAAAGAAGAAAGCAAGGGTGAGCAGCAAGCCCACCAAAATAATATGTATAATGATTAACAATATATGAGTCTACTCATAATACTCATGAAAGTCTTGGTCAAAAGAAATGAACCAAGTTGATAACTTAATGCGATGAAGTCGCAAAATATTCAGTACATATATATACATATATACTTTTCAAAATATTGGAAGTCCTCTTCCATGCATAATATACACAAAATCCCAGTGTATAACTGTATATAAAAAAATATCGTTGCAAGGTGATCTCATATATCTAACCTTGTCTCAACGTTTTTCTGAAAATCTTTGTCATACATAAGACAATTACTAATTAGATATAAGTTTAAAAGATGAAGTTACCAAATACTTCACTACACTTATATCATTCCCTAATACTACTTGAACTACCACCGTTCAAGTTACAATCAATTTCAAAAGTTCATCCCACTGATGAGACCACAAGATAAGACTTGAATAGATTCAATCTTTGAAATATTATTGAATGAAAAAGTTATGAGATACTTTCTTTAGTCCCGATATATATATATCCACACATATATACCCCTTTAAACATTTCCTGGAACCTCTGTTATGTAAAGTATGAACAGAGTTTGAAACATCCAATGAATTTTGGGAAAGGAAAATAATTTTGGCATAAACCCGATATCTTGCTGATCAGGCAAAGATACCAATAAGTAACCTTTTCTACTAGTAGATGGACGAATTCCTCACCGGTCATCACCCTGGCCGCATTAGGACCTCGCGCTCGACCGTACCCCGGTCCCTCACGCGTTGATGGACTGCCACCCAGCCACTTACACAATAATAGACCGTACCCCGGCCTGTCGCTTATGCCGACTCAATGAGATGGGCTTACTTCCCGAACGTTGGGCAAGTAATCAATTCATTTACCAAATCTGCAACCTCGTTGCGAATATAAAATACACCACAGAGCCGGATTCCCCAGGTTTTGAGCGAGTATTTAAATCCCCTTTAAAAGGAAGATCTTAAATATAAAAATGAGTTTTGGGATCCGCTCTGACTCTTTAAAAATCATTTTGAAGACTCGAAAACACTTTAAAGAGTGTTTGGAGTAAGGCTGATTTAATGAAGTAAATCAGTCCCCAGAATATTTAGAAAATATCTGAATATTATTAATTAAATAATATTCCCATAAAGAATAATCTTTATAAAAATAATTGAAGTAGAAGTATTAAAATTTATACTTGAAACGAGTATTAAATAACCCAAGATATACTTATATGAAAGTATTATCTTTATTTGAATAATCGAAAATAAGTTTGATTATTGACATCTTATTCTTTAATAAAATAAAGAATATATTTCAGCAAATAATCGGAGTCATAGATCCTCAAATGAATATTCAAATAATATTCAATAAAAAAAATAAGCTGAGTCATAATACCTCGAATGAATATTATAAATAATATTCATTAAATAAAATAAAAGAATCATACATCCTCAAATGAATATTCAAATAATATTTAATAAATAAAATAAGCTGAGTCATAATACCTCGAATGAATATTATAAATAATATTCATTAAATAAAATAAAAGAATCATACATCCTCAAATGAATATTCAAATAATATTCAATAAATAAAATAAGCTGAGTCATAATACCTCGAATGAATATTATAAATAATATTCATTAAATAAAATAAAAGAATCATACATCCTCAAATGAATATTCAAATAATATTCAATAAATAAAATAAAAGGAGTCATAAATCCTCGAATACTATTCGAAATAATATTCAATAATAAAATAAAGTTTCAAGTTATCGAATAAACCTTATTCGATTAATAGTTTGGAAAACTATAACCATATATATATATATATATATATATATCCATATCCATATATACAAGATTACTCGGGATCCTCGACTCCCGGTTTTTAGAAAATATTTTCACCTTTGAGTCCCTATACTAAGGGTATATGCAAGATACAACTATCCTTTAGCATAGGTATTATCAACTGAACCAACATATATAAATTTCAAGAATATGAAACAGGCATGCATATATATACCATATCAGCATGCTCCAATATATCGCAAAAATTGCTAATTAACCAACATGCATCTATCACAAGATAATGCATATACATATATTCATCACAACAACAGTATAACGGGTAGAAAACTTGCCTGAGCGACTGGGGGTTACGAATGGCTCGGGACGAGTCTGGTAACCTATAAACAACAAGTAAGTTGGAATTAAACCAAAGTCACTTGTAAATCTATACTTTAACTAACTTAGACTCTAACGCTTGTTTTGCGCTCACTGATTCGCTTAAGTCACTCGGGTACCCTCGGCTCCACCATTTTTAATAATTTAACCTTTACGAGTTTTAAAGCGATTCCTTCGCGAGTGACTTACCAACTGCCTAAAACACTTACCATAAATGTTTCACACATTAATTAACCCTTTTTTGGTCTTTAACCTACATTCCAAAGTAAGGCGAGGGAAAAAGTTTCGTTCGCGAAATGCCGTTACTTGAAACGGTCGTTTCTCCTAAACCGTAAATCGGAATCGAACGAACTACATATCAAAACGGAGCTCGTAACATGAGCTATCTAAACATGGCAGTGGTCACAATCTAGCAGGGGGTTCTCGGGTCCTAATGCTATGCACAAAAACAGTCCAAAGAAAATCGGACGTTACGACGGCTATGTTTACGCGATTTCCCATTTTTTAAACCATCCACAATCAACCCAAACCATCCTCAAATCCAACACACAACAAACATCCATCCTTATCACATCATAACAATCCCAACCAATTCAATTTTAATCATTCATACATATGCTTAAACCTAACTTTAATCATACTTAAGTTTCTTTAAATCAAAACCACAAAATTACCATTTCATTTCACTACCATTCCAAATCTCAAACTTTAATCATAACAACAAGATACCATAACATCCTACTCATCAAAATCACCTTATAATATATATGAACCTAGGGTTTGGAAATGGTATACCTTCCTTGGAGTGGTGGGTGGAGCTAGGAAGCCTTAAGAAACTTTGAGAAGCCTTAGGAAAGCTTGGATCTTCAAGAAAAACAAGAAAAAGTTCAAGTTAAAAACTTGAAAACACTATTCATTGTCTTCTTCTTTGATTAAATGAAGAAGCTAGAGAAAGAATTAATGGCTTAAACTCATGATATAGCCATAACTAAGCATAAAGATGATTAGGGAATTTTCTTACCAATTAAGGATGCTTGGATCTTGATTTTTGAAAAATCTACCCTTTAAAATGTGTAAAAGCCGAGAGCAAAGTGAAGAACAAGGCCTTGGTTGATTTTGATTTTTGATGAAATGATTTTGCTAGCTTGGTTGGCTTGGTTTTTGTTTTTGATTTAGCAAATTACTACCTTGCCCTTGAATTTGTGTGGTTCTTATTCAACCACACCTCCTTCCTTCCCATGTCATGCTTACCTCATCCTCATGATGTCATCCTTCCTTCCTTGTCTTCTTTCTATTGGTTGGATGACATCATTCCCATTAATCCCTTTGATTAACTTCCTAATCGTTTGCCTAATGACCGCTGATCTGCTATACGGTTCGCTTAACTTTCGTTCTCGTTTATCGTTTGAAGGATCATACCCGGGATCTTATTACTTAGGTTCCCTTAACCTTTCTCAATATATTATATTCCTTCTATGATCCTCTCTTATAATCCTTTAATTTAAATCCTTTTTATCCTGTCACCTTATACTTAATTATCTCCGTATCTTGTGGATTTCCGGGAAAAACCAAAGTGTTCGGAATTGGATTCTGACGATCTTTACATACACTTATATACTTCATAGAGTACTAATAATATCCCATAAGATCAATAACAGAACCCCTACATAGCGTGGCATGAAAAGTTTTCTCATTCAGCAAAAACACTATTCATAAGGGTTTCAAAAATTTCCAAAAATTGGGGTTATTACAAAACTTGTGCAATTTCTGAGTCATTTTAAGGTTCAAAATTTGAAGTCAGGCTAAAATATCACAGGTTACAAAAGGCATGCTTCAAATTTTTACGCCTGAAAAAAGTTTAAGAACACTGATTTTACATGCTTTTTATATGCAGAAAAGATTCTAAAGTGATATAAACATATGATACAACCACCTAAACATTGGTTAGTTGAGTGTAGAACTGGATGAGTTAGCTCACGCAGGCCAAACTAGGGGTGAGTAAATGAATTGAAATTGAACCAAAACCATTAAAAAAATACCAAGCCGAAAAACCAAAATTATACACCTTGGTTCAAGTTCAACTATGGTATTTTAATATAACTAAACATAAGTAAAAACCATATAAGGAATCTGTTAAATATGGTTACATATATAGACGATTTCTAAGCCACTGATGTTAAGTAATCCATAATAGCATCTAGAATGGAAAAAAATACTGACAAATAGTTGTTTTATATAAAAAGAAACAACCAAAGTTGACACAAAAGGGCAAGTCAAGGAAAAAGAAAACATCTAAAAAAATATAGGATTACAGAAGATAGAAAATACTCAGAATAACATGATGCAAATTTGTAAACCTAAATATGACAGCAAAAAAGCGCGTTCATTCATTCCTTAAAATTTCATTTCGGTAAGCTTCATGCTCATCTTTTTATTCTCATTATTCATCGAATTGCATTATGTTATAGAATAAGATAGACACAATACATATTAACACTTTTACGAACACAACCCGAAATGACCAACCCTAACACCATAACATGAAGTCTAATAGATTGATAGAGCAATCAATTTCCAATCAAAAAGTTACAAAAATAGTGTAACCAAATATCCACAAAAAAAAACAAGCAATGAAAACAAGGGTAAGAAAGAAAAGGGAAGGGAATGGAAGGGGGTACCACAAAACCAATGGCCACAATTAGTCCTGTAAGGAACACTAAAATCACCAAAGCAGATTGCACATACATCATCATCTGGTGGACATACATCATCATCTGCAACAAATTTGAAGTCAGGCTTTCCTGAAACCACCTAAAGCAAAAGGAGTCCGCCTTTCATGCACTTTTGCGAACAAAATCACTCAACTATGAACATGAAGATTTCATTGGACAAAAGAAAAAAAACACAACCCAAGCATTATAATCCATCTCATGCTGCCAATCTCATTAACTCTAATAGTTACCAAATATTCCTCCATTAAAGCGGAGGCTATTTTTACCCCTACAAACCAAATTTTACAAAACCACATAATTGGTTCCCTTTTTGTATATGCTAATTCCTAACATTTTTGAATGTGTGCTGGATAAAAGAAACATGACATACTTATAGAATCTGAAAAGGCAAAGTAATGTTTAACAAATAATACAAAAACCAACATGATGTACTATACTTAATTAGGATTTAACACATGCAAAGTCTATCAGTGACTCCATAACTAACAAAACTTGCACATAGACCTTAGCCCACAAACAGATCATATAAAATTGAACCACGCAAGATTAAACTATAGTTTAGTAATTGAAGTGACATGAAAAAATCTAATAAAAACATTGCATGTGGATGATACCTTTTAAAGATTTAATAGTCATGTGGAAATAGACTTCTAGTTTACTCTTAGTTTCAATTTATATATATATATAGCTCTAGTACACAGACCAAAATGGAGATAAAAACAGCAAGTACAAAAATATTATTTCAGCTACATCGGTAAAATATTGTACTTACATTATCGTTTCTTTGAAGTGAAATGCTTCTTCCTCATCTGCGACCTCAAAATAATTAGTGTCACAATATTAACAACATTATAAATAACTAGAGATCCTAAAGACTAATGATTTAAACATATACATAAAAAGTCAAATACACAATATAAAACATATTTACTAAGCAGCCTTGTAAATATTAAGAGTACTTTCGACCGCCTCTTTCCTCTTATAAGCAACACTATGAATATCAAGTGAATAAATCATGCATCAATATATCCAATAAACATAAAAAAATTTCAGATTTACACATAAAAAAGTTAAAACACCTGACCCGCATAGACTTATTCTTTCTAACTTGTCAGAGCCATATGACACCTTCTCGAAACCAAATGTAAGAGAGTTCCCTGCAACAATCGAGAGACAAAGTAAAACATAAAAAAAGAGAACGAGGGAGAAAGAAGGTAAGAGAGGGGGTAAACATATAAATTAACCAACTATATATATATTGACATCTACAAAATTAAAATTTACTAAAACAATTTTAAAATTGGAACTTAATCGGACGAAACCTAGGTCTCCTTTAAAGCTCTAAAGCTGCTATCAAGGACTAAGCTTACCAATTTGATGCTGGATTTGATGCTTAATTAGGTCAAATTTCAGTGTCGTTTTTGTAGTTTTAAATTAGGGTTTGTAAGAGGGAGTGGTGAGAAAGGAGAGAACGATGAGAGAGGGGAGTTTTTGTACTAGTTCTAAATTAGGGTTTATAAAAAGGAATGGTGAGAAAGGAGAGAAAGATCATAGAGACGAGGGAGAGAGTCGGAGGGTTTGAGATGAAGTTGAGGTTTCACAGAGAGGGAGAGAGAGTTTCCATTTTAAGAGAGAGAGAGAGAGAATCGGGGGTGTGAGCAAAAGAGGGGATATAGTTTCAGTCAGAGGGAAAAAATTATATGTAAAGGGGGGAAATAATTTTTTCTATAAAAAAGGGGAGAAATTTTGGCACTAAAATGGGGGAAAAGGACAAGTTAATTTAAATTTTTTAAAATTGGTCATAGACAACGGTTTGTAAAAATGACCGATGTCAAAGTTAAAAACGTATATTCGGCAGTTTTTATTTTCAAACATAGACAATGGCTAGTATAAGAAACCGATGTCAATATTCTTATTCAACATCGCTTAATTAAAAACCGATGTTAAATAAAACTTTTAACATCGGGTGCATTACGTGCCGATGTCTAAACACTGATGTCGTATCTACTATTTCTAGTAGTGGATGTGAATGATACTTGTTAGATTTGAAGCTCTTGATCACATTTTGGTTTAGTTTATAAGTATAAGTCGAGATCTTGAGTTATGGTTGGAATGGTAAAGTTTTGGATCTTGAGTTGTTGATGAATTTTGGTTGATTTGGTGTAGATTAGTATGGTTAAAATTTGGTAATCGTTAACGTATAGATGTCGTAATGGCCGTTTTTCTAGAGAATATTTTTGTACATAACTTTTGGACCCAAACACCCTCTTCTATGAACTAATCACTACCATTCTTAGATAGGTTATGATTTAAGCTTCGTTTTGATATGTGGATCGCTTTAATCGGATTTACGATTTTGGAGAAACGACTATTTTAAGTAACGGATTTTCGCGAATGAATCCCTACCCCTCGACTAACTTTGAGACCATGTTTAAGGCCCCTAAAAGATTTATCAAAACACGAAACAATTATGTAAAGTTGCTTAGGTAGTTAGTAAAGTGCTCGCGAAGGATTCGCCATAAATTATTTTATGGTCAAATTTATAAAAATGTTGGAGCCGATGGTATGCAAGCGACTAACGTAAACCTTTAGGCGTGAAAGCGAGCGTTAGGGTATGCATTAGTAAAGTCTAGTTTATTAAGCGAACGAGGATTAATTTGGGATTATGTTGTTATTTATAGGTTACCGGACCCACCCTAAGCTCATTACCACCCCAAGATACTCAGGCAAGTTTTCTACTCGTATTACTGTTGTTGTGATTATATATATATATATGCGCGTTATCTTGAGATAATTGCATGAGTATTGTTAGCAAAATCTTGCGATATAAATATGCATGAATGTTTTGGGAAGCATGTTAATACGATATATATATGCATACATATTTTAAAATTTTGATATTTCATTGTGAAATACAATTGCTTTATAGTAGAGCTTACGAGCTACGTAATACATATGCTAGTATTTAGCGATATTTTGCGTATCCCCTTATAGTAGGGCATACAAGTTAAATAGTGTACCTAAAATGGGAGGCGATGTTACCGAGTATATTATATATAGTTTTCAAAATTATTAATTAAATAATACTTATTCGATAGTTTCAAATTATAATTGAATATTATATATGAGTATTCATTTAAGATTTTTGTTACGATCAAAGATTATTTTGATTATTCGAATAAAGATTCTACTTATGAAACTTGTTTTATTTATTAAATGAATATTAATTTTGAATATTCATTCGAGGGCTTATAATTTCGCTTATTTTATTAAATAATATTCTTTATTTCATTAAAGAATAATGTTTCGATATTCGTCTAATAATTTTGAAAATGATTGATATTATTTGAATCATCCTTAGTTTAAATATTATCAAAAATTATTTTTGAACTTTATCAAAACCATTTTCAAAAGAATAGAGAGGACCCTAAACCCCGTTTTTAAGTTTAAATCTTCTTTATGAAGGGGATTTAAATATTCGCCCAAAAATAGGGGATCATGCTCAGTGTTGTATTTTTATATTCGCAACGAAGTTACTGAATAGATAAACAAGTTTTTGATTACTTGCCCAACATTCGGAAAGTAAATCCTTGGAACAAGTTTAATCTATTAACAGCCATCGCCTAGGAAATATCAGCGAGTTTTCCTTTCCAACTAGATACGGCTTCTTGGTGGAGCCGTATCAACAAGTTTTACTTGGGGAAAAGGGAGGCGAACTTTACGTTTCAGAGTCATGGAGTTCATCCAAACTAGGAGTAGTGTAAGTGGCCGAGTGGTGCCGACCCAGCCTTATTTTATTGGCCCAAATGGCCCGGAAGTTCTACTGAGACGGTCCATTCCTTTGGAGTCCAGCGTTCGGTCGATAAATAAATCCGACTGTTTTCCTCTACATGTAGAAAATTGTGAGGTTGTACTACTGCGAGTGGTCATCGTAAGTTATCTTCCTGACACGACAAACTCCCGTAATGAGTTCACCATCCAGTCTGGGTATCTTTGCAACACTACCCAGAGCACTTCGATAGAAAGGCTACGGTTGGGTGACTGATGAGTGTTGGCAGGGCCGAGCTTTCAAAATGATGTTTTCATCAAGTGAAGTATCTCGTAATTTCATCTATAAAATAAACTTTCGAAAACTCTTGATACTTTGAACAATAGTAGTTTCAAAGAGTTTGTGGATAAGATATATGATAATATTGAAGTATCTCATAACTTCACCCTTTAAAACTTATATATATTAAATGTTACTTTATGCATAATAAAGACTTTCAGTAAGATATCGATTAAAATGCATTGCATCGTTAATCATAATATACATGTTATTTTGTGACCTGTATCGCTCACTCTTGTATTATTCATTCATCACACAACAAATGCTAGGCAATATGGCCAAACTCAAGCAGACCCACCACATAAGCGTGGAAGCATCCCGCGTCTACCCGCTGATATCTTAGTCGCCATTGCTGCAGAGGTAGGTCTATCTATCGTTTAGGTGTTCAGCTTTCGGGAATCCATTTATGTATAATTATGACTTGTGTTGGATAATGGCAAAGAACTATAAACTTATTAATTAATCATTTTGGGTTTGTAATAACTTTTAACTTATGGATTCCAACGACTGTTACTTATTTTAATTTCATCTCTGAGACTATAATGTGTTATGGAGTGTGTATTATTGCAGGGTCACAAAATGCAGTTATTTTTTTTATTTAAGTCAAGTGATAATAATGGAAAGAAAGACCGTAGAGAAATGATATAAGAGCCTTGCGTTATAAACCTCAGAGATGATGCGACGATATCATAATAAATTCACAAAGATAAGTATCATGATAGTTCATAGTCGCGCTACTTAAAGTTCATAGTCGCGCTACTTAAAGATAATAAGAACTCTTGTCAAGTTCATAGTCGCGCTACTTAAAGTAGCAGTGACAGTTAAAACCCTTATGGAAACTCTTATAAGTATCATGATAGTAACTTAGATTGCTTAATGTGTAAAAGCATGAGGTCGAGGATCTAGAGATGTATGAGCAGGAGCACGATGAGGCATTGCTACGTGCTGAGGATCAGGTTGAGCCTGATGAGGATGTTGTTGAGGAAGAGGACTCCTCAGAGGATACAGATCCACTTATTTATGAGGAGACTGATGAGGAGAATCTCATGGAGGACACTGGTCCACTTGATAATGTAGATGACGAGGAGGACCCCTCAAAACAGGCAGAGCTAGTTATTTTCGAGATTTCTGATGATGAGGACCGGAAGGAGGTCCCAGTTACTGAGGATGTTAAAACCCGTACTGAGGAGCCGGTTGATGCTGCTGTGGAGTACATTGGTACCCACCTACCCCTACTCCCTGTGGTTAGAGCCCTTACCCCTCCACCACTACCACTGAGCCCTTATGATGTTGGCTCTGAGATTCTTACTCCCGAGCCTCTACAGACTGAGAATGCACCCTCAACAGAGCCAGATACCCCACCCCGACCCTATTCAGAGGGAGTCCGCGTTGGTTCATGGCTTTATAGTGGATAGGCTGAGTTCACGATTGGCCGCTGCTGAGGCCAGATTAGATGAGGCCAGGAGAGAGCTGAAGGCGGTAAGAGCTAGTAGGTGTACACTTGTTTTTGAGATGAGAGCTGTCATCCCTTGATCTGCAAGGAGTGAGTTGACAAGGATTGAGCTTATAGCTCACGTGAGGATCCGAGCACTTCATGGAGATAGGCACGACAAGGTGTCCCGGAGGCAGGCTGAGTACATCGTCCGGCGTACGATGGAGAGAGTGTGGGAGTTGACCCAATCTCGTGCCTGATTCAGGATTAGTGATGTAATAGTCTCGTCTTCTAGTTACAGATGGCCATAGTAGAGTGCCGATTTTCCGGAATAGTTCACCTGTATATAGTTATCCCTTTTTCTGACTAGATGGATAGACTGATGTATTTCACTTTTGGGTCGATGACTGTAGAATTGATGTACTTTTGACCGGATCGGACTATGTATTTCTCATACCATGAATATATTTGTTTCCTTTCAGTTCAGTTAGTTCTTTGGTAACGAGATCACTATTTTATCCTTATTATTTTCTGTACTGCTTGTGATTAAAACTATCATATCTATATAGAACTATGAGATTCATTCTCCAATATTATAGAGACTGTATGTGGCACAACCTTATATGTATGATTGTGACCTAACATTGAATTTTCCAAAAAATTAACAGAGCAATATGCCGCCAAGAAGATCAGGAACTAGTGGAAACCCTGGGTTTGAGGACCCGGGAAGCCATAACCAAGAGGAAAGGAACCGGGAACACAGTGAAGAGGAAGACGAGGATTATGTTGAACATGATTACTCCCATTATGGAGCAGAGGAGGAAACATTTGATGTTGGAGAATTTGAAGTAGAGGCTGAAGAAGGGGAAACTGAGATTGAGCAGCAGAGAGGGAACCCATGCATGGATCCCATGGGGAAGTTCATGCACCTACTTAGGAAAAACCTAGAACGTCACTCAAACCCACTACCTCAAGGAAACCAAAATGTTGTGGCAAACTAATTCAGAGCTTTTAAGTCACTTAAGCCCCCTGAGTTCCACAGATCACCTGACCCAGTTGAGGAGAGAGCATGGATGAAGGAAATGGAGAAATCCTTCGAGATTCTGAGCACTGATGAGGCATAAAAGACTGTAATTTCTACTTACCTTATGAAAGGAGAGGCCAACTATTGGTGGAAGGCCAAGAAAAATATGGAGACCGATGCTATCATAACTTGGGAGAGGTTCAGTCAATTGCTTTTGGGGAAGTATTTCCCAAGGTTTATGAAGAATCAGATGGAGCTCAAATTTCCCGAGCTAAAACAGAATAACTTATCAGTAGCAGACTATGATTCCAAGTTTACAGAGTTATCAAGGTTTATGCCAGAGTTTGTGAACACTGAGGAAAAGAAAGCTAGAAGGTTTTGGCAGGGATTGAAACAGTGGATTCATAATAGGGTGACAATCCTTGAGCTTATAGAGTATGCCATTCTAGTACAGAGGGCAACAATTACAGAGGCAGGAAGTGAACAGATACAGAGGGAAAAAATGAAAAGAAAGAGCATGAGTGTGGGCGGAGGTTCCGCAGGAGGGGACTTCCCAAGTAGGTTTTATCGGGGAGCAGTGTTCCTACCAGGGAGGAGTGTTGGGTTTAGACGACCCATGAGTGTGAATGTGAGCTATAGCGGCCAGAAATCAGGAGTATCCTACTTCAACCAATCTCGACCCCCATTACCAACATGTAATACCTGTGGAAGGAAGCATTCCGGGGTGTGTGGAGTGAAAGTAGTAACTTGTTTTAAGTGTGGTCAGGTGGGTCACTATTCCCACAAGTACACTTCACCAACCCCCGCTGTCAGCCAGGCCATCACTTGTTTTGGGTGTAGACGTTTGGGTCACATAAGGAAGAATTTCCCAATGAACAAACCCGCGGCTTCAGGAGCAAACAGAGCTGCCTCCAATAAGCCACCTACTATAAAGACTTTTAATATGATAGTTCAGGATGCCATTAGAGAATCAGATATGATAGCATGTACTCTTTCTCTAAATTCATTCAGTGCAAATGTTTTATTTGATTCGGGAGGGACTAAATCATTTATATCGAGGGACCTTGCACATAAATTGAAACTTAAGGCTAAACCTTTGAAGGAATCATTACAAGTAGAAATAGCCAACCATGAAATTATCCCCGTTAACCAGATTCACCTCGCTTGTGAATTAGGCATAAGGGAACAATCTTTTAGTGTTGATCTAATTCCTTTTAAATTAGGGGAATTAATGTAATTTTGGGAATGGACCGGCTATCTAGCAATGATGCTCAGATAGACTATAGAGGGAAAAAGGTTCAGTTCAATAACCCAGGTTAGGAGGAAGTCATATTTAGAGTAAAGAAGCAGACTCATAAATTTTTTACTATGGCCCAGGCCAAACAGATGTTACAAAAAAAATGAGGCTTACTTAGCCTTTGTGGTGGACACCCATAGGGAGGTGCCCAACTTGCAAGATATTCCGATAGTCAACAAGTTCGAAGATGTGTTTCTGCAAGATCTTCCAAGGCTACCACCCGATAGAGTGATTGAATTTTCTATTGAGTTAGCCCTAGGGACTACACTAGTTCAAAGGCACCATACCGATTAGCCCCGTTAGAAATGAAGGATTTAACTACCTGTTGTAAAATACATGCATGTACTTTAACAAGACTAAGATAACTTGTCAACCCTAAGTAAGTTGTATTGTTATCTAAATTTGTATTATGTACTTGTAACACTTAAAGTATATAAAAATTCAAAGGAGCAGACTAGAGTCTTTTTCCTAAAAGAGTATCAAGCCTAAGGATTCTATCTGGAAGAAGATCAAGAAGATCATGCCTCAGAAGAATTTTGAAGAAGCTTAGAGTTGAATAAATCTGTTTGGAGAAAAATGTTCTAAGTCAAGATCTCTACAAGTCACAGATTTAATGTTATAGAGAAGTCATTCGAGCACTCCAGAATGACTTATCGAGAAGTCATTCAAACTCCAGGTGGTGCCGACAGATAAGCAATATCTACTTGACGGATGAGATATATATATATCCACTCGATGGATGAATAATATCTACTCGACGGATGAACAATATCTACTCGACCAATAAGCTATACATCTACTCGACAGATGAGCAATATCTACTAAACGGATAAGCAATATCCACCGGGAGTAGAGAAGTCAGGAAAGTTACTCGAGAACTCAAAAAGATATCGACAAGTCATTCCTTCACTAAAGAACTCAGAGTTATCGACATGTCTATATTCATTCGAGAACTCAGAGAAATCTACAAGTCAAGTGAAGTTATGAAGACTAGAGTTCTCGATGAGATGAAGACCTCTACAAGCCAAACTCATTATGGAGTACTAGACATTTCGATAAGCCTTTATACTTATCGAGATATCAAGTGTTCAAATGAATCAAACTGGAGATCTCGAAGTATAGTCTCAAAGTACAGAATTGCAGATCAGTTTAATATCCAAGATAAACAATCAACAAACAATCCAACAGTAGGATTGACAAGTCTACAAAAAGCAGCTTGAAGAGTGTGCAAGATCAATGACAAAGATTAACTGACAGAGGAAGATTAAAGTAAACACGGGATGCTAAAGATATGCTAAGCCAGAAATGGAAAATTTGCTTTTCTATAAATAGAAATGACAAGTGACAGTTTAGAAAAGCTAATAACATGTTTATTATTCACTGTGTAAACCAACAATTAACTGAGCTATAAAATTAACACTGGTCCTCTAGTTAGATGTAACAAATCAGATAAAAATTCTTATAACACTCTCGAGAAGAAGCTGGACTCTTTAACTTAGAAGAGCTTAGAAATTTTGTAGCAAAGCATCTTAATTTTTAATATAAAAATTAAGTGAGTTTTGAAGATCTGTGTTCTTTATTTTATGCATGTTTAATTTCTGCATGAACACCTTTCTATACAAGATTTAATATACTTTGTTCAACCATTATCTTTCAAGAAAAGCCTAAAATCTGAAAATACATTCACTCCCCCCCGTGTGTGTGATTCATTACCTAACAAGTGGTATCAGAGCGAAATCTGAAAGCAAACAGATTCAAGATCTTGGAAGAATGAATACACAGAAAATCAGTAGCATCAAAATTCCTACCTTTGACAAAGCTAACTACACTTTTTGGAAAAAGAAAATGATGCTGTTTATCAGGATGAAAAATCCATTCGACATTCAGATCCTCAAGAATGGACCCTTCATTCCTATGGTAAGAGTTGAGGAATCTACAGACGAAGACATTGTCATACCAGCTCATTATGCTCCAAAAGATCCTGCTGAGTATACAGATCCTGAAAAGGAAAAAGTTTCCCTGGATAGCAGTTTGTAAATGATATTGATTGAGTCACTTGACAATGTGATGTACAACAATATTATCAACTGTGATACAACCAAGCAGATATGGGAAAAGATTGAGATACTATGTGAAGGAACTGAGGAGGTTAGATCAAATCAAAGAAGGATACTGATTTCACAATATGAGGGTTTCATGGCCAAGCCTAAGGAAAACATTACTGATGTGTTTGAAAGATTCAACAAGCTCATAAATGACTTGCAACTTCATGACAAATACTATGAAGCTGAAGAAGTGAATCTAAAGTTCTTGCTTACTCTTCCTGATCATTTGGAACGGAAAATCTCAGTAATCAGGGAAGGAAGAGACTTGAGCATAATAACTCTGGAAGTTCTGTATGGGATTCTTAAAATATATGAACTAGAGACGATTCAAAGGCAATCGCTGAAGTCTGGTCAAGGACATGTGGTGGATGGCTCAAGTGCTTTAATTGTTAATGAAAGCCACTCATTCAATAATCAACTAAGACACCAAACTTTAAATGCCTTATCAAGTGAGCAGAGAAAAAATGATTCACATGAGCAAGTCATCTTAGAGTTGGAAAAGGATGAGTTTTATACTCTTGAAGAACTGGATGAGCTAGATCAGTCTATGGCATATCTAGCTAGAAAATTCTCTAACATTAGAGTAAAGAAGCCAAGGTACTTCAGGAATAAAGGACAATCCTTCAACAAAGACAACAGCTGGAAAGAGAAGGGGACGTACAATTCTGATAGCAAGAGTGGTTACAAAACTGGATCTGTTGACAAATCTAATATATGGTGCTTCAATTGTGATGAACTAGGCCACTTTGCTACAGAATTCAAGAAACCCAAAAAGGCTAAAAAAGACAAAGCTTATCTTGAACTGGAAGCAAAGTATGAAGCTCTTCTGAAAAAGCAACATAACAAAGCTTACATTGCAGAGGGAAGGAGTTGGGATGACTCAAATAATGATGAAGATGAGAAAGTTGGAAACTATGCTCTAATGGCCTTGGAGCAAGGTGAATCATCCTCATCAAAAGGACAAACACTAATTCTTACCACTATTGATTTAAATGTAAATCAATACAAGGAAACTGTTGAAAAGATGAGCACATAAATGTTTCACATTCACACAAGCATGGTTGCTGCTAATGAAGAAGTTAGCAGATTAACAAAGATAAATAATAAGCTTGAGAGTGAGAAGCAAGAAACTGAATTATTGATGGTTGAGCTTGAAGCTTTAAAACAAGAAAATGCCGATCTCAAGAATAAGCTCAAGTGTGCAAATGAAATTGAAGCAGTGTTAAGGGAGAAACTAGAAAAGAATGAAGTAAAGATGAAATTTTTCAGAAATGCATCTGAACTGGTTGAACAGTATCATGAGAAGAATAAGCCATGTGCAAACATTGCTATTGGCCTCGACTATGAAGACATGAGTGACAAAAAGATGACTGTAGGTGACAAAGGGAAAGCCAAGAAGACTGAGAATGCTCCAACCTTTTTGAAAGAAGTTAATGCACCTACATTCAAAGCATGTGTAGTCAACTTCAGTGAAGAAGAATTGATAATCAAGCAAGAAATTGCTGATGTAGATAAAGAAAAGAAAACTGAAGAATCAGTTCAGACTTCAAAAACTGAAGAGAAGCTCATGAACAAACACAGTCCCAAGACTCCTGCTCAAGAAACCAAAGTTGTTGATGCAAGAAAGAAAAAGAGAAATAGAAATGGAAAAAAAAGGATACACAAAAGCAATAATTTTGCCTATATTGCAAATGCTCCTAGAAAGAAGTGTGAAAAATGTGGCTCTTCAAATCATCTAACTCACCTTTGTAAAAAGGTTGTTCGCCGGCCAACTGAAGGAGCTTGCAAATACAATGAAGTTAATGTTAATGATCCCTATTCATTCTGTGACAAGTTTGACTGCATTCTTTGCAACATGAAGGTAATGAAGAGTTGCCATAAACTGAGAGTAGATCTTAAAAAATCAATAAATGAGTCTACTTCAGAAGGAAAACATGTACAACAATCACTGAATTCTGTTTCTTCTAAAATTACTCATTTTACTTCTCCTGAAAAAGTTACCAAGAAGAAACTACCCAACACTGCTTGGGTTTCCAAACACACTTAAAACTCATTGTGTGCAGGGCAAGTGAAGGAAGTCATCTGGATCATAGAAAGTGGATGTTCCAGGCATATGACTGGTGATAAAGCCCTGCTATCATAATTTGAGGAGAAAGCTGGACCATTTGTGACCTTTGGAGACAACATCAAAGGATTTAAAATGGGATATGGAAAGAATGTTCTGAAAATGTTGTCTTTGATTAATGTAGCACTGGTACCTGATCTTGAAGTAAGTCTTTTCAGAATTAGCATATTGTAGACAATGGTCTCAAGTCTTATTCTACAAGGAGAATGCCCTGTTATCAGCAAGAAAATTGGTGAAGTTGCTCTTAAGGGAGCAAGGAAAGGAAGCTTGTTGTTGAAGATTTTGACTCAACAAATAAGATTGGTATTTGTTGCTTCTACACCAAGGTATCAAGAGAAAGAAACAAGCTTGCTCTAGTTGAAGTGTGTAAAGTTTGTCAGACTAAAGAAATGAAGAAACTACCCAACAAGAGAATCATAGCAAATAGAAGCTCATCTCATACACCTGAGTTTGATTGCACAACCTCAGGGGGAGAAAGAGGATCTTCAGATACTGGAAGGAAGCTCAACTTGGAATCATGTCATTTCAAGGGAATCATTTATGGAGCTGTTGATTTCACAGATACAAATTCTATCTTTCTAAGACCTGTATCCTGTTTTAGCATTAAAACTTCTTGCACCATTTGAAAAATAACTAGCTGACATTTTTACTAAACATTTGGATGCAGAAACTTTCACTAGACTTGTAAGTGAAATCAGTTTGCTCAATTCTTCATCCTAAGGCAAGAACTCAGCTAATGTTGTGCAACAGATTAATCTCCAGTAAATCAAAAGTAATTTGATTAAGTTGGAAAATAACTGAAATATGAATTATAAATATTTCAGAAATCTCTGTATATTTGTCTTTCAAATTCATTTAACTTGGAATTTTTCAAATTCTGAGTAAACTGCTTAAATGTTAATTTACATCCTCAATATGTAAAATTAACTCAAGGCATGATGGCAATAACCAAAAGTATCTAGCAAACTGAGTTCTCGATAAGTATAAATTGACTTCTCGATAAGTCATTTTAGGACTTCTTGAGTGAGTCTTCGATAAGTCAACTTACTAACTTCTCGTGTCACTTCTCAATAGGTGTAAAATGACTTATCGACAAGTCCTTGTAGAGTTCTCTAATAATGTTCATTCACATAGTTCTCTACAAGTACAATTCTTGACTTATCAATAACTCAGAACTGAAATAATTTAAACTGATAAATTATTTTGGTAAATTACTTTTGGAAAATTTATTCTAATTTTATTTCGAACTTATTCAAATAAAAGTTAGAATTGATTCAGTCTGCCTTTTGGACAAACTGGGTATTTATTTGACATTTCGATGAGTCAAGTTTGAGTTCTCTATAAGAGTAATTTAAAATGACTTCTCGACATGTACTTTACTTCTTTAAATGACTTCTCGATAGACAACTCCAAATGTCTATTTTTGAGTTCTTGACAAGTCATCTTCTTTTACTATAAATACCCAGACCTCTCGATACATACTTAGCTTTTGAGATCTAAAGTGACCTAGATTTCAATTCATAACCATTTTCTCTCTCGTTTTTAACTCTTTCTCAAAAATATTTCCTACCCATTCATTCTCATCAATCAACCATGGCTCAAAATGTTGCTAGGGCATCTATCTCGGAGAAAGGAACTAATTATCTTGCTTTCACTGATGCAAACCAAGCTCCTGATAGTTTCAAAGGGTTTGTAAAACTGCTGTCTGAATCCTATCTTGCGGGTGCTTTAACTATAAATCTAGTACTGTATCTAGACGTGCTTCATGATTTCTGGACTACAGCTGTAGTGAGGACTGATGTTAACAACAATTCTCTCTCTCTGGTGGTGACGTTCACAATTGGAGGCCATCAAATAGAATTCAATGATCAATATGTGAATAGAGCTTTGGGGCTGCCAACTGAGAATCTGGTGGAGATGCCAACTCTTGATGAGCTGACTGAGTTTATGGACTTCATCAATTATGGTGGGAGAATCAACTTGTCAAGCTTAAACAAACCAATCTAAGGAAGGAGTGGTCATTCATCTTTGCCTCTATAGCAAGGGCCTTTACTTGAAGAAAAACTGGATATGACAATATCTCAAGTGTTGTGCAAAAGCTGGTGTATTCAATTGCCCACAATAGACACCTGAATGTTGGTCTGCTGATCCTAGAAGAACTTGCAACGAGGCTCATTATGCCTCTAACAGCTAGAGGTAAGGAAATATTCTTTCCTAGATTTATTATGTCCACTTTAAATAATAAAGTAGCTGACATACATCTGTTGAATGGTATAGATAGTACTAAGATAGGTAATTGTAAGCAAGTGTCCAAGATAATATTTGGCTCACTTACTACAAAGAATAAGGTCAATGTAAGTCTGAAAATCACTCCATTTATGTTGGATAGATTTAGGACTTATCCTTAATCTATGCCTGACATGAGATCAAATGCAAAATCTAGTACAACTATGACTCCTGAACCTGTGGAAGTACAAACACAGGATCACCAACAGGGATCTTCCCAAGCTGCAACAATTCTTTCACAACCTTTAGAAGCTAGGAAAACAACTACCTCATCTTCTCAAAAAGGTGAGGTTAGTAAAAAGAAGAGAAAGGGGATAAACCTAGCTGTGCTAAATGAGAGTGGTGAGGAGAAAGCTGAAAGAGTACCACCTCTAGTCAAAAGATCCAAAAGAAGTACACAAACTGAGCTGACCATTCTATCTTCCTCTACATCCTCCCAAAAGGATGCAGTTGTAAAAATAACCAGGAGTGAGTTTGCACAGCCTGCACAAAAAGCAATTCAAGTGTATGGTAGGAGAAACAAGGAAGGCACTCACCGTGAGAACACATCTCTTAAAGCTCCCCCATCTATTCAGGGGGAGCTGCCAACACTCACAACTGAGCAATAATTTCTTCTATCTAATATTTCTTTTATTCCAATTCCACTTGACTCCATTTCTCAAGTACATCAAAAATCAAGTGACTTAGCTCAAGAAGCTTTGCTCACCACCCAGACACTTCATTCAGATGGTGAGAGACTACATGCTGGGGTAGACCTTGATTATACCATCACAAATATAGGGGGTTCATCAGTCTTTATTGAAGACCCCAAGGATATCTCTAATGCACCTTCATGTGTAAAACAGTCTTCACAGACTGAAAGGTTTGAGGGTAGTACTCCTGAGGGGGAGCTATCTAAATCCTCTCCAATTCAATTGGAGATTCCTTATGAAGGAACAACTCCCCTTACAACCCTAGTAGAAATTGCCTCTGCAGTTGAAGCTGGGAGTATAATTGCCCATGATCCTGTCATAGGGGAGGCAAGCTTAGCACATTCAAGTGCCAGTGTGTTGCAAGTCACATAATTGTTTGAGGCTGGTACACATGGCAGTAACCCAGTCAAATCCCATCCAATTCAATTGGAGGTTCCCACTATAAGTGGAGGATAACACACTGTCATAACCACAGAGAAATCTGTGAGTCAAACTGTGATCTCAGTCACAGGAGTTTCTGGTGAACCATCAAGCTGTCAACCTCAACAACCTCATATACTCTCTCAGTGGCTACAAGAATCTGCCTCCCAACCAACTCCTGTAGATGATCTACTAGTAGAGCAGATCTCTGGACTGGCTAACATCTCATAGCATCTTTTAACTTCAAACATGAGCTACCAAGATTATCAAGCCATTATGCTTGCTTACAATGAAGAAGTTGAGGAGCAAAAGGAGAAAATTGTCAATGATGCGAAGCCAGATGGAAATGTGGATGCATGGCTGTCTGAGGACTTTGCCTTGGAAATGAATCAAGTTTTGGCCAGATTTAGAGAATAGTATGTTACTATTCTGGGCAGCAATGGAAAAGACTTGAGTCCAGAAGCTGTCTATGATGCCATTACAGATGTATATAAAGCTCAGCTCAAAGCATTTCATCTATTTGGTAAGGCTCTTGAAATCAAGCTCACTGGTCATGAAGACAGAATCAGAAAACTGGTGAATGAAAAAATGGACATGATCATACCATCTCAAGAGCAGATCTCTTCAAAATTCAAGCATTTTTCTGAGCAAATGGCTAGGATGGATCTTGCCTCTATTGAGAAGGAAGTCAAAAATCTCAAACTATCCTTCACAAATCTCCATACAATGATCCAGCAACAAATTACTCACTCAAATGAGACCAAGGTTCAGTTGGATCAACTTCACCAGAGCAGATATAAACCTTCAGCATTGCTGATGGAAGGGATCAAAGAGGCTGTAGGAGAACACTTTGGCACATCTAGCAGCTCTTATCAGCCTGGATCCACCTCAACAAATCTGCAAATTCAGTTTCTATAGGATCAAGTCACAGCATTGCAAGACTCCAACTCCTCTCTCATTGCACAAGTTCAGGCTTTGACATCTCTTGTCAAGAGCCAACAAACAGACATCCAAACTCTGGTCGACTCCCATAAGCATCTTCAAATGCAAAATTCCATAGCCTTAGGAGCCATCATGGGTAAACTCAACATACCACTACCTTCCTTGCCTGAACAAGTAAGACCTGAAATCCCTACTCCCCTTCTCATTCCTGTCAACAAGACTAAGGGGGAGATAGAGGCTATGTTGGCACAGTCAAGGTCATCTCAACAAGTCCAAAGTGCTGAAGAGAGTTTAAATCGAAAAATTGATATTGAAATGGAGAGACTTTTTAAGGCAGCTGAGGGTCCCAGTCAAAGCAGAGAATTTGATGAACAGCTTAAGGCACTCAGATTTTCTCTCAATAACAATTTCTTCACCTACAAGAAATCATTGGACAAGACAATACATTCAATAAGAGTGATCTTGGTAACTAAAGACAATTTTAAGGAAAGAAGGATAGTGGTCAATATCAATGACTCAGGGGTAGACAGATGTATGCATGTGTCCCGTAACTATCTTTTCTCTAGGAGGGCATCTGAATTAGATGTTTTGATAAACAAAGTCAAAATTGTGAATCATGAAGATACTTTCTTGCTAACAGAATTGAAGAATGCACAAGTAGCTGCTTTCCCAGAAGCTTATCTACAGCCTAGCAAGGGAGTGGCATACATTTGTTCTACTACCAAACATTTAAAACATTTTCAAGTTCCTAAACAGTGTGTCATGGCAAATAAAAGGCTCATCATGAATCTTGAAACTGAGCTAAAAGTAAAAAGGAACAAGACTATTGAAGATGAGGAGATGATAAAGTTGTTGAGAAGATATCTGGATAATGCAGAAGCAAACTTGCCCAAAACAAAAATCAACAAAGATGATTTGGATGATGATGTGCAGAAGAAAGATGACCAAAATTCTTCTGGATTAAATTCAAGTCTGTCTTCTAAGCCATCTGGAAGCAGGGGTGGAGAGAAGAAGGAGGATGACAAGAAAGATGAAGGCACGAGGAGAAAAGGGGAAAGGAAGAGCAGAAAACCTCATGATAACTCAAAAACTCAAACAACCCTAAATATCCAAATACAACCACCTTACATCTCAACTCAACTCACAACATCAACTGTCTCTAACATCATATCTTCCCAAATGCCTAAGCCAAAATTTCTTTATAGACAAACTGCCAATTCCTTCCTAAAAATTCCAATCACCTCAAGCCTCAAAAACTTCAAGAAAATAACAACCCTACCTTTAGCCAAACCTTCACTAAAATTCAATCTCAAATCTGTGGGAAGAAAGCCTAAGAAAGTCAAGCCTGTAAAGGAAGTGGAAGTCGGTGAAAGGGCCATCTATAATTGCTTCAAAAAATTTGACTTTCTACCTTTAAATTGGTGCATCACAGATGAAGATCATTTCCAAAATTCAACTGAGGAAATTGTCAAAGTCTGGGTTGTATCGCTGAGAGAAGTCAGAGTCTATTTTAAGGATGGTACATTCACTCTTCTAAACAAAAACTTAATGGATTCTGTAACTCCTGCATAAATTAAGAGAGTGCTAAGTTTGTTAAAAGGCAAGGACATTGTTACAAGGACTTGGAGATCATCTTTGGCTGAATGGTTGATTGAAAGGGAGGTAACAAAGAGAAGAGATAAGCTTGAAGCTGAAGAAAGAAGAAGGAAACATGATGAAGAAATAGATATATTTATAGAAAGATCAGAAGAGTTGAAAGCAAAAGGATTGAGCAGAATTTCTAAAGATGGTAGATTTATAAACATTAAAGTTGGTGAATTCTCAAGATTCAGGTTAGAGTATCTGAACCAAGAGTACCCTATGGCAGCAAGGCAAAAACATGTGGAAGCTCTAAGTGGAACACTCATCATAGAAGAACTTGAAATTCTTGATCACTTGAAGGATAAACTTAGAGAGGAAGCTCTAAGTGGAACACTCATCATAGAGGAAGTAAATGTAAAAACCGTCTTTACCTGATTCCTATAATCCTGGAACTTGGTGAATCTTATGTTGTACAAGTTGTAATTTTATCAAGATTTATGTTTTAATCTTATCTTCCATCAGTTTTAAACTTGGGGTTAGTCTTGTTAACAGGCAAGAATTTGTGTGAAGCAATCTTCTCACAAATTGGGGGAGATTGTTGTAAAAGACATCCCTGTACTTTAACAAGACTAAGACAACTTGTCAAACCTAAGTAAGTTATATTGTTATCTAAATTTGTATTATGTACTTGTAACACTTAAAGTCTGTAAAAATGCAAAGGAGCAGACTGGAGTCTTTTTCCTAAAACAGTATCAAGCCTAAGGATTCTATCTCGAAGAAGATCAAGAAGATCATGCCTCAGAAGAATTTTGAAGAAGCTTGGAGTTGAATACATCTGTTTGGAGAAAAATGTTCTAAGTCAAGATCTCTACAAGTCACAGTTTTAATGTTATAGAGAAGTCATTCGAGAACTCCAGAATGACTTATCGAGAAGTCATTCAAACTCCAGAGAGTACCGACGGATAAGTAATATCTACTCGACGGATGAGATATATATATATCCACTCGATGGATGAATGACATCTACTCGACGGATGAACAATATCTACTCGACGGATAAGCTATACATCTACTCGACGGATGAGCAATATCTACTAAACGGATAAGCAATATCCACCGGGAGTAGAGAAGTCAGGAAAGTTACTCGAGAACTCAAAAAGATATCGACAAGTCATTCCTTCACTAAAGAACTCAGAGTTATTGACAAGTCTATATTCATTTGAGAACTCAGAGAAATCTACAAGTCAAGTGAAGTTATGAAGACTAGAGATCTCGATGAGCTGAAGACCTCTACAAGCCAAACTCATTATGGAGTACCATATATCTCGATAAGCCTTTATACTTATCGATATATCAAGTGTTCAAATGAATCAAACTGGAGATCTCGAAGTATAGTCTCAAAGTACATAACTGCAGATCAGTTTAATATCCAAGATAAACAATCAACAAACAATCCAACAGCTGGATTGACAAGTCTACAAAAAGAAGCTTGAAGAGTGTGCAAGATCAATGGCAAAGATTAACTAACAGAGGAAGATTAAAGTAAACATGGGATGCTAAAGATATGCTAAGCCAGAAATGGAAGTTTTGCTTTTCTATAATTAGAAATGACAAGTGACAGTTTAGAAAAGCTAATAGCATGTTTATTATCCACTGTGTAAACCAATAGTTAACTGAGCTATAAAGTTAACACTGGTCCTCTATTTAGATGTAACAAATCAGATAAAATTCATATAACACTCTCGAGAAGAAGCTGAGCTCTTTAACTTAGAAGAACTTAGAAATTTTGTAGCAAAGCATCTTAATTTTTAATACAAAAATTAAGTGAGTTTTGAAGATCTGTGTTCTTTATTTTATGCATGTTTAATTTCTGCATGAACACCTTTCTATACAAGATTTAATTTACTTTGTTCAACCATTATCTTTCAAGAAAAGCCTAAAATCAGAAAACACATTCACCCCCCCTGTGTGTGATTCATTACCTAACACTACCCAATTACAAGAACGATTGGAGAAGGGTATGATACGACCTAGTGTGTCCCCTTGGGGAGCACCAGTATTCTTTGTTAAGAATAAGGATGGAAGTATGAGGGTGTGCATCGACTACCGAGAGTTGAACAAGCTAACCATAAAGAATAGGTACCCGTTACCTAGAATAGATTATTTGTTCGACCAACTAAAGGATGTTGTCTAATTGTCTAAGATTGACCTGAGAACTGGATATCATCAACTAAAGATTAAACCCGAAGATATTCCAAAGACTGTGCTTTGTACTAGATATGGGCATTATGAGTTCTTAGTGATGTCCTTTGGAATAACCAATGCCCCATCAACTTTCATGGACTTAATGAATAGAGTGTTCAGAAGTATTTGGACAAGTATGTGATAGTGTTTATTGATGAAATTTTAATCTACTCAAGGACCGAGGAAGAGCATGCAAAGAATATGAGGATAACTCTAGGAATACACAAGAAAAAATAGTTTTATGCCAAATTCTCGAACTGTGAATTCTGGAGGAATGAAGTACAGTTTTTAGAACACGTGATCAATAAGGAAGGAGTATTGGTTGACCCATCCAATAAAGAGGCGGTCTCAAATTGGGAAAGGCCGACCACACCTTGGAGGTAAGAAGTTTCATAAAATTGGCCGGTTACTATGGTATTTTTGTTTAGGATTTTGCAAAGATCTCAGACCCTTTAACACGACTTACTCGTAAGACTGAGAAGTTCGAATGGACAGAGAAATATGAGAACAACTTCCAATAATTGGAGAAAATATTGGTGACGGCCCCTGTATTGGCGTTACCGGATGGAAAAGGAGATTTTATGATTTACAGTGACGCTTCGCACAAGGGATTAGGGTGTGTGCTTATGCAACACGGTAAGGTAATCAAGGATTATGATTTTGAAATTCTTAATCACCCAGGGAAGGCCAATGTGGTGGCAGATGCCCTTATTAGGAAAGAGAGACTCAAGATGATAATGTATTCGGAAGAGCTGATAAGAGATTTTGAGAAGATGGAGATAGAAGTGAAGGTAACCGGAGCCGATACCGAAAAGTTGTTTGAGATTACAATGTAGCCAGAGTTATTGGAAATGATCAAATTATGCCAAAAAAAGTGATGAATTAAGTCAGAGAGTCAATGACTGGAGAATAGATTAGTACCGAGAAAGATGATAAGGGAATATTGAGGTATTCCTATAAGATTTAGATTCCAAATGTTCAAGAGCTTAAGGACGAGATCTTAGATGAAAGTCATAGTTCGAGATATTCCATTCACCTGGGGAGCACCAAGATGTACAGAGATTTAAAAGAGTATTATTGGTGGCCCAACATGAAGAGGGACGTAGCGGAATGGATGAGCAAATATTTGACTTGCCAAAGAGTGAAGGGAGAACACCAGAGACCCAGTGGATTTTACTACCCTTGGAGATTCCCAAATGGAAATGGGAACAAATAGCCATGAATTTTGTAGTAGGATTTCCAAGGACCAAAGCTAATCATGACACAATATGTGTTATTATAGACCGACTAACGAAGTTGGCTCACTTTATTTCAACTAATGAAAGATACATAGTCGATAAACTGGTAGACATTTACCTTAAGGAAATAGTGACATGGCATGGAGTTCCAACGAACATTGTCTCAGACCATGACCCCAGATTCAACTCTATATTTTGGAGGATCTTTCAAAAATGTGTGGGGACTAAGTTGAACATGGGTACCACTTACCATCCCTAAACAGACGGGAAAAGTGAAAGGACCATCCAGACGCTAGAAGATATGTTAAGAGTCTGTGCCATAGACTTTAAAGGAAGTTGGGATGATCACTTTCCATTGATCGATTTTTCTTACAACCATAGGTTTTATGTTACGAGGACCTGTACGGAAGAAAATGTCGATCTCCCTTATATTGGGATGAAGTTGGAGAGCGCAAGATGCTCGAGCCCGAAGTGGTCCAAAGGACCAAGGATATAGTAGATCTAATCAGAGGGCGGCTGGTAGCAGCCCAAGATTGACATAAGTAGGAGACCTAGTACTGTTAAAGGTATCCCCTTGGAAAGGATTGATGAGGTTCGGGAAGAAAGGCAAGCTAAGTCCAAGGTATGTTACGTGCTGATTCTCAATGATCATGAGAAGCTCAGGATCTGGCTGTATTGGATGTCATCAGGATTTGATATGCCTTCAGGATTTGATGTATCATCAGTATCTGCAGAACATCAGTATCAGAAGATAGTCTATTGTAAAGATTAAGTATGTTGCTTATTTTAAGGGATGGATATTTGTTCGTTCTGAGTGATAGGACTTTGTATATTCAGTTAGAATATGTATCATTTTTTATTAGTAATTGATAATGCATATCCTAGACTGATTTGTAGCAGCTGTGTATTATATAAACACAGTTTAGGTCATCACCTAGTGATGAACTCAAGCATTGTACGACCTAGTAGCTCTCGAGAATATCAGTATTTCTTGAGAGAGTTTATAACAGTTTTTATCAGAAATGTAAAGAACTGTTATATTTTTATACTTGTTCGAAATGTTTATACAATTGTATCCAACCCCCCTTAAATAATTGTATCTTTACTGGTAAATAATTGATATCAGAGCTACACTGATAAATTTACAATCAGAAGCGATCTAAATATATCTTTGAACAAGTATGAAATTATTAAAATCCCCATTATGAAAATGACTGAATATCCTACATGGAAGGTGAAGATGCTCATGCACCTGGAGGCTACAGATCCATACTATCTCGACGTAATTAATGATGGACCCTAAATGCCAACAAAACTGGTGCCTGCAACTCCTACTGTGGCTGAACACTATCAGTTGAAGGAGAAGAAGGAGTGGACATCAGAAGAGAAAGTAGTTGTGCTGAAAGATCCAAAGGTAAGAAAATTTTTGCATAACAGTCTTGATTCTGTGATGTCAAACAGGGTTATAACCTACAAGACTGCCAAGGAGATCTAGGATGCTCTTGAAACTTAAGACTAAGAATGGGAGACTCAGACTTAATCATACGACATCAATATGATTTGGAAATAATCACTCTGGATGAAGTCTATGGCATGCTGAGAACTCATGACTTTAAAGTCCATCAAAGGAAGGAGAGGAAAAGCAGCAAAGAAAAATCAGTTGTTTTGAAAGTGGATGCTAAATCTTCAAAAGAAAGGTCTGTTGAAGTTACAAGGAAAAAGAACAATCTGCCAGAATCAGATAATGATGATTCATCTTCAAATCCTGATGATGATACTGATTCTGAAACTGATGAGAACGTGACAGATTTTGATGTCATGCAAATGGTTGCATTGCTGGTTAAGGGCTTCAAGAGGATGCAATTCAGGAAGTCTCAGAAGAATAGAAGCTTCAGGAAGAAGTTCACTGGAGGGGAAAGGAAGTCAACCAGAAGAAGAGATGTAAATGACTCTAAAGCTGGAAAAGTAAACAGGTCGAAAATCAAGTGCTACAACTGTGATGAACCTGGTCACTTTGCTACAGAGTGCAAGAAGACAAAGCATGACAAAGGGAAGAACAAAGCTCTGATCACATCAAGCAAAAAATGGATGGACTTTTCTGATTCTGAAAAAGAAGATACATGCTATGCACTGATGGCTGGCTTTGATGATCCTGCTTCCTCTGATTCTAAGGTATCAACTCCCTTCTTCTCTTTTGATAGTGAAAATATATCCGAACTGAAATATATTCTTAAGTCTCTCCATGGAAGTTTTAAAAATAAGATTCTAGAGAACAAAAGACTGTTAACTGAAAATGAAATGTTAAAGTCTAGGAATGATCAGTTGGAGTCTGACTTAGTAAATTAGATTGAAATTCAGAAAGAATGTGAGAAATCTAAATATACAACAAAGGTACTAGAAGCTTAGTACAGTATGTTAGAAAGTGAATTAGAAAATGAGAGGAAAACTCTTAATTCCTGGACTGTTTCAGGAAAAATGGTTCATGAGATGATCTCGAAGAAAAATTGGAAAGAATGTCTTGGTTATGTAGATGAAATTAAGGATGTTGACACTGAGAATAAGACTACCCTTAAGACTCCTGTTAAGTTTATCTCTTCAAAAGATGTTGAACCCAAATCCATCTATGAAAAGGGTTCAACATCAGCATCCCAAGAAAAACAGTAAGTGATAAACCTCAAAGAAAAGAAAACAAGGAAACCATTAAGACTGTTAAGAAAGAAAAGAATATAGGAATTTTGTCTAAAAGACAATTGAAAAAGAAATTATCCGAGGTTACTGACAAACCTCAAGTAAAAAGTCCTAAAAGAAACAGAAATGGTAAGCAAGGTATTTCCAATGATTTTAAATATAAGTTTGTTGCAAATGCTCCTAGAAAAACTTGTTTTAACTATGGTAATACTAATCATCTTGCTATTGATTGTAGGAGGAGTAAGAAAATGAAAACTGTTATTTCTAAGTCTGATGTTAGGGGTAGATCAGTATTTTATACACCACAAAATCCTTGTTTTCATTGTGGTAGTAGTTAGCATTCGATTTATACTTGTAGTTCCTACCATAAGCTGTATCACAACTATTATGAACCTTTCCCTAAATTTAATAAAGTTGCTTGTGTACTCAATTCCTCTAGTTCTACTAAATTTGCTTCTAACAAGATAAATCCTGACAAAGAAAAAACTGTCAAATGTATTCATGACTCACAAAGGCTTAAGTTGTCCAAAAAGAGGGCCCAACAAGTGTGGGTCCTTAAAAATCCTTCTAATTAATTAATCTTCTGACTGTAGGGTAACAAGAAAAATACTTTTGTCTTAGATAGTGGATGTTCAGGACACATGACTGGAAATAAATCCCTGTTGTCAGAATTTGAGAAGAAGGCAGGCCCAGATGTATCTTATGGAGATGGAAATGTAGGACACACTCTGGGATATGGCAACTTGATAATTGGAAAGGTAGCAATAGAGAATGTAGCTCCGGTGGAAGGACTGAAGCACAATTTTCTCAGCATCAGTCAAATCACTGACATAGGTTATCATGTGGTATTCTATGACTCACAATGTGAAGTTATTTATAACAAGTCAAAGAAAATTGTCCTGATAGGATACAGACATGGCAACACATATGAAGTAAGACTGCATGAAAGTCCTGAGAAATAAGCTACTTGCCTTATCTCAAAGGCATCAGTAGATGAGAGCTGGAACTGGCACACGAAACTCTCACATCTCAACTTCAATTCAATCAATGAACTTGCCAAGAAGGAGCTAGTAAGAGGATTACCAAATATGCTATGCACATCTGATGGTCTTTGTGATGCTTGCCAAAAGTCCAAAGAAAGAAGAGTATCCTTCAAAAGTAAAACAGAATTCTCTATTTCTGAGCCATATCACATGCTACACTTGGATCTCTTTGGACCAGTGAACATAATGTCCATCAACAAGAAAAGGTACACACTTGTAATTGTTGATGATTTCACTAGATATACTTGGGTTTATTTTCTACACAGGAAGGATGAAACTCCAGATATTCTTCTGGATCACATAAGGAAAATTGAAAATGGATCCACCCACAAAGTGAAAATTTTGAGAAGTGATAATGACACTGAGTTCAAGAACTCAAAAATGGAGGAATTCTGCAAGTACAAAGGCATACAACAACAATTCTCAGCTCCTGATACACCTCAACAAAATGGTGTTGTTGAGATGAAGAACAGAACCTTGATTGAAGCTAGCAGGACTCTGCTGGAAGAAGCAAAACTACCCACTTACTTTTGGGCTAAAACACTAAACACAACATGTTATACTCAAAAATATCACACTGATAAACAGACATGGTGTCACTCCGTATTAGATGCTGAAAGAAAAGAAGCCCAGTTTTAAACATCTTCATGTATTTGGATGTAAGTGATTTGTTTTGAGAACTCATACTGATCAACTAGGAAAGTTTGAATCAAAAGCTGATGAAGGAATCTTTGTTGGATACTCACCATCAAGAGCATACAGAGTTTTTGTCTGAGAACAAATATTGTAGTTATCTCGATAAATGTATCTTTTGATGATAAGAAGATTCCTAGTTTTGAAGAAGACACTAATGAAAGTCTAATCTTTGCAAATGAAAATGCATTGTTGGAATCTGGATCAAACTCTAATGAACTGTCAAATCCCTGATGATCCAAATCCTGATACTCCTTCAGATTCTGAAGATAATCATTGTAATAATGAACCTGCATATGTTGAGGGGAAGCAACAACAAGGTTCAGCTGATGGTACTAACACTGAAGAATCAACTCAAGGTTCTTCTCAATCTGGTCATTCAGAATCCAATGCTGATTCAACATCAGATGGACATGATTCAAGTCCCAAAACTTTATCAGGAGATAGCAACACAGATTCAGGGGGAGCCTCAAATGCATTTGATGGGGCATACAATTCAGGGGGAGCATCTAGCTCCAGAAGGACACTTCCTAGTGCCAGAAAATGGACTAAAGATTATAATCCTGATCTGATCATTGGAAATCCTGATGAAGGAGTAAATACAAGGAGTGCAACTCAAAATGAATGTTTATATCACAATCTACTTTAAAAAAAGAGCCAAAGAAAGTAGAAGATGCACTCAAGGATGCAGATTGGGTCATGGCTATGCAAGAAGAGTTGAATGAGTTCGAAAGAAATGAAGTGTGGAAGCTGGTGCCTAGACCTAAAAACAGGTCAATTGTAGGCACAAAGTGGGTCTTCAGAAATAAGACTGATTTTGATGGAACAATTATCAGAAACAAGGCAAGATTGGTAGCTAAAGGATATTCTCAACAGGAAGGTATTGACTATGATGAAACATTTGCTCCTGTTGCTAGGCTGGAAGCTATCAGAATTTTCTTGGCTTATGCTACACACAAGAAATTGAAAGTCTTTCAGATGGATGTCAAGAGTGCATTTCTCAATGGCGAACTTGAAGAGGAAGTCTATGTTGAATAGCCACCAGGCTTTGTGGATCCTAAACATCCTGATTATGTTTATAGACTTGACAAAGCACCCTATGGACTAAAGCAAGCACCTAGGGCATGGTATGATACTCTTGCTCAGTTTCCGCTGGAAATTGGATTCAAAAGAGGTACAATAGATAAAAATTTATTTTATCTGAATATGGGTAAAGATCTGCTTTTAGTTCAAATTTATGTGGATGATATCATTTTTGGATCAACTAATCAAAAACTGTGCGATAAGTTCTCAAAGTTGATGCAATCAAGTTATCAAATGAGCATGATGGGAGAGATGAGTTACTTCTTGGGATTGCAAATTAAACAGACTGATAATGGCATCTACATTAATCAGTCAAAGTACACAAAGAATCAGCTGAAAAGGTTTAATATACAAGATAGTGCAATAGAAACTACTTCAATGGCAACTGCTACAAAGCTTGATCCTCATGAAGGTATAACAGTTGATGTCTCAAATTATAGATGTATGATTGTTTCTCTTTTGTACCTAACGGCTAGTAGGCCAGACATTATGTTTGCCACCTATCCGTGTGCAAGATTTTAGGCAAATCCAAGGGAGCCTCATCTTATTGCAGTAAAGAGAATTTTCAGATACCTCAAGGGTACTGTATCACTTGGTCTCTGGTATGCAAGGGAAGCTGATTTTGAATTATGTGGCTATTCGGATGCTGACTTTGATGGCTGCAAAATAGACAGGAAGAGTACATCTGGGAGCTGTCAGTGTTTGGGAGGCAGATTAGTCTCATGGTTCAGTAAGAAGCAGAACTCTATTTCCACTTCGACTGTTGAGGCTGAATATATTGCAGCTGGGAGTTGTTGTGCTCAGTTGTTATGGATGAAAAATCAGCTCATGGACTATGGATTATCATTTTCTAAAATTCCTATTTATTGTGATAATCAAAGTGCTATTGCTATGACAGGAAACCCAGTACAACACTCTCTTACTAAACATATCAGCATCAGGTATCATTTTATACGAGAGCATGTTATGGAAGGAACGATTGAGCTTCATTTTGTTCCTACTGATCAGCAGCTGGCTGATATCTTCATGAAGCCATTACCTGAACCTACATTTACAAAGCTTGTCAATGAACTTGGTATGGTTGATTGGGACATATAAATTCTTTTATATTTGATCAAATCCTGATATATATTGATCAAATCCTGATATGTCCTAAATGTTGTTCAAGATATTAAACTGGGAATATTTGAGTTACTTATTATATGCATGATAAATCAAGTGAATTTATTTGCAAAATGTGCATGTATGAATATATATCATTGTCATCATTGCAAATCAGTCTAGGGAGACGCGCCTTAATAAGACAACTTTTGGTTAAATCATTAAGTTAGCTCTACACTTACTAATCAATCAGTCCCCCAGTCCCTTGATATTCCTTCGGTTATTTAAACCGTCATTCTCATTCAGTCCAATCATCTCTTCCGATACACAAAACACTCTATTCACTTTCATTTCTAATATTTCTTCTTCTCTTTCACAAAAAATGGTTCTCTGCAACATGTTCTTGAACTATGAAAACTTCAATATGAAGGTCAGCTTTGAAGACTGGCAGCAGGAATGGCACATCACTGCCATTCCCAATGAAGTATGGAACTCGGTTCCACGGGAGATCCTGACAGATCTTCTGTTCATTGAGATGGATTATCATCTCCATCTCGATAGTCTGGAGGAAGAAAGACAAGAAGTTCTTCGTCAGCAAGAACAAATCATTCATCTTACTGTGCTTTTCGTGGAGAGTAGGAGTAACTAATAAAAATCATCATGTTCATCTAGTTAGACTAGGACTTTCTTGTAATCATCTATGCAAGTAATTAAAAATTTCATGAAATGTACTCTCTTGGTTTATTAATGAAATATTGTTTATTTTGCTTACAAGACCTAATCTATGATCTTTAATTGTGTATGCATGTTCGTGTTCTTTATTGTAGCCTTTTAATCTCTACATCACACTATTAACATCTATCTTTTGATGATTCTTGAGATTAAAATTGTGGTTTCCTGATAAGCTTAAGTTGTTTTGACAAACACTGAAGAATTTGAATCGACAAATCCTGACGATATCAAATCCTGACAGATAAGAGGTACCGAATACTGATGATAGGTCAGCTTATTTTAATTTAGAATATTATTGCAAAATGATTTCTGAATTGTTTAATGCTAAAAAAGTAATTGTCTTTATAATTATTGTTTAAAAGTTGATAAACTATTGAACAAAGTCACACAGCGATTTACTACAAGAGCAGTGCATTCTTTGTTGTTAATTCCGCACATTACTCCACTTTCCACTCCAATTTTTCAGCAATTATCCTCTATCAGAAGTCTAATTCACCAAGCTTCCTTCTCCAAGTGTGTTACATACAACTAAGCTTTGCAAACTTCTTTTTGCACAAGAACCTCTGTGACACATATTATCATACACACAGCCTCACTATTCACATCTAACAAACATCTTTCCTCAATACCTATAAACATCATGTCATCTTCTGAGCTTTCACCCCTCTTCAGTCAAACCACTATTATTCATGGCAACACTTTTGGAACCAATAACTACTTGGCTCCACTTACACATCAGCAGTTTCCTCAATCTTTTCATGATATACAGGATTTCTTATTCCAATGTCCAATTGGATATGCTCTCACAAATCCTACTAAGATATCATACAGGGCTGTAATGCAGGTATGGGATACAACTCTAGTTAATGCAACAAATATTGGTTTCTCTTTTGAATTTAAGGGACACAGGTATGAGGTTGATGCTGATGTTCTTGATCAAGCATTAAGATTTCCTGCCTATGATGGTGCTCCTGACAATTATATAACTGAGCAGCTGTTTGATATGCTCAGAACTCTAAACTACAAAGGTGACATCACAATAATTGGGAAATTGACAAGAACAAAGTCAAAGAGAGAATGAAACTTCTTCTTTGATTGCATCAGCAGATGTTTCTTGAATACGACAACAAATTTTGATGCTCTTCCCTCCACTTCTCTGAAAATTGGGTATTCTCTTCTTCATTTTGGTAATTTTGAGTATGGTAACACAATTCTTCAATTTATATTTGCTAGGAGAATAGATGCATCAGGTGTAATAGGGTATACTAGATTTCTTCAACTGATTTTTAATTTTCTATGCCCTAATGTTGAATTTGATAATGATGAATTGCTTCCTGTATTTCAAATTTCTGAGAAGGCTATTACAGATCATATCAAAAGAGATGAAAAACAAGTTTTCAGGACTTCCCTTCCTGCCTCAGGAGGTCAGGCAATTTCTATTAAGAAATTGACCTACTCCTTCACAAGTGCCTGCAAATCCTAATGTTGGCACCTCTGTTAAATTTCCTGATGTTGTGGAACAAGACACTAACCATCTTGTTTCTAACCCAAGCATTCCTTCTACCAAACAGAACTCTAATCTAGCTCCTAAATTAGCCTCCTCTAATGTCTCCCAAAAGACATCAGTTGTACTAAAGAAAAGGCTGGTTAAGAAATCTTTTTAATCTAAACAGAGAGCTCAATAGGCCTCACTGAGTGAGAGTGAGAAGAAAGAAGAATGCTTTCCAATTCAAAAAAGAAGGTTGATCATGCAAGATGATTCTAACTCTGATGATCAGATGCCCATTGGGCCAAGAATGAAGACAGAGAAATCAACAATAGCAATTCCTGATGACTCTGTTGACATAACTGGAACTAAGGAGCCAACTACTAATGCTAGTGCTCTGATCAAAATGGTTCCAGTGAACAAAGAAACTGCTGAGCCCAAGAACACTTCCACGAGTATGCAGAAAAAAAAGCTGAAGATGTGGTTAGGTACATCAGAAAGAAGAAAAAGACTCAGTCCTCTGCTATGGATGTCAGAGCAAAAGAACCTAAGTCTCAAAGGGACTTAGCAACTGAGGTACATCCAGTCCCACAAGAAACATCTTCTCAAAGGGAAGATGCAGACTAAGAGGCTACACAAATAATTATTGATTTTGCTCAAGGTGATCTTCTTGCTGATTCTGAACAACTGTTGCAAGAAAAGAAGGATCATCAGAATGTATTGTCAAAGGTGGATGCAGTTATTAATGATCTTATGTTTGAGGAGAGTACACAAGAACCTTCACCAATGATTGCTGAAGCAGCTCATATTCCTCCGGCCCCACAAGAACCATTAGTTCAAAGTACTGATGCTGGTCTAGTGCATTCTTCTGACAAATCAAATCTTGATACTACAACAAATCCTGATACTGACCAACTCCATTCAAGCAGCTCCGACTAATGATTCATTACTGCTAGCTAGTTTGTCAAAGCATCCTGATGCATTTTTTGTTCCTCCACTGTCATCACTGCCACTTGAGGACTCACCTTCAGGTATTGCTTATTTTCCTCTGTTTTTCTCAATGTTTGTATGGTTATAAATAGTCTCTTATTTGAGGTTACCTCTATTTATATGACAAGCATACTAATCCTCTCAGCCCTCTCTTATTTCTTTGCAAAATATGTGATTGTGCCTTTCTATGAGACTGTGTGAAAATACTATGTGAGAAAATCAAATTCTAAATGACAGTCTCTTGTACTGGCAAAAGGAGAGGTAGTTTTGAGAAAAAAAAATTATAAGTTTTTTTTACTTATAAACTTTCTTATGTGAGAAACATATTACTCTTCAAAGTAATATATTGTTTGAGAAGTGATGAGATCACTTGAAAAGATAAGAGAGATTTAGGTGTTACATTGTATTCTATTTCAGGATCTCATCAGCAACAGATTATTATTGCTAAGGATCCTCTTAAATGCAAAGCAATTCTACCAAGCTCTGCAAATTCCTCTGAGGGTCTGTCTTGCTCTGATTCCGATGAAGACAGTGATCCTCATGATACTAACACATCTCAACTGAAGACTGTTATTGATGCATCTAAGAAGTCCAATGTTGGTTCTTCTTCATACTTCAATGCTGATCCCTCTTATTATAATGCTGATGTTGAGCATTTTTGAAAGGCTGAAAAGGATTTTGCATAGAGAGATGCATATACTTCTATCTCCTCAGTTGTTGGTATGCAACATGTTCACAGGGCATATGATGGACTTCAAAACCCTGACCTCAAATTGCATCTCAAGGCCTCTACAATCCCTGTAAAAGAAATTCTCTCTGAACTTGCTGATATGAAGACATCTTATGCCAATTTACAAGACAAGATTGATGCATTTATGATTAATCCACTTACTTCAGCTGAACTCATAAGTGTGAAGAAAGTTGTTAGACCCATGGTTCAATCTCAACAAAGCAGTGATACTCGATTTTCTTCTTTGGAAGATAAAGTGTCTTCCATGGATGATAAACAGGATGCTATGTTTTATCTTCTTTAATATACTGATGCCAAAAGGGGGAGAAGATAGCTGTCACAAAATGTACACCTGACTCTATTCAGTTGAAAGATAAAGATACTGATGATGATGGTGATAAGGATCCAGTTGCAAATGTTCAAATTGCTTCTGTTGCTCAACAACCTCAACATTCTAGAAGATTTGGTTCAGGACAAGGAAAGTCTACTGGTTCTCATGATGTTAAGCACAAGACTAATGTTAATGCTCCTAAAACTGTTGATGTTATAATCTTTAACATAGCAGATGCTAAAGGATTATTCTTTCCTTATAGACACAAGAAAACAGGTGAAGAGATTGTTCTGTACTATAAGGATAAGAGGTTTGGGAAAAAGAATTCCAGAAGTGCTCTTGGGTTGATAACTGTAGAATTTCCTAGTCTAACAACTGAAGAAGCAGTTATGCAACAGAAGGAGTTAATGGCTCAAATTGAAGCTGAAGCAAACACCTCTAAAGGAAGAGGACAAAGAGGTGGAAGAACTACAAGAGCCAGAGGAAGAAGAGGAAGAATTTCTAATTCAAGTCGAGGTGCTGCAATTGATTCTGCATTTTTGAATGTTCTATTCAGATAAGGTTTTATTCCTGTACAAGGAAATGATGTAAAAGAAGAGGTTGAGGATGCTGAAGAATTGATTGTCCCCAGAAAGAAGAAATCAACCGCTGACATTGCTCAAGTTGATGTAACTAATGCAATTATGTCTCTTGAAGCAAACACAAATCCTGAGAAAAAGGCAGATCCTGATGTTGTGAATCTGAAAACTGACTTTGATACTGATGAGAAGGTGATCAAAGTATTGGATGAATTAGTTCTTAATACAATAGTTATTTCTCATAATTCAGAGGTTGATGAACAAGAAAGAACTAATAGAAGGAGAGCTGATCAAGCATGTAATGTCTATGTGCAAAGAATTCTAAATTCAAAGAGAGAGCTATGGCATAAATAAAAAGGGAAGATTCATGATTTATCTACAGGGTATTTTCCTCTCAGCAAGAAGGATAGAAGATGGAAAGATATATATTCATTCAGTTATCCTAGAGGATTCAAGCATATTGAATTTGTGTCAGCATGACTTAGGGATTCAATTTCAGAACAGGAGGATATTGATAAGTCCATCAAGAAACCTTCTTGGGTGGAACATAATGAAAAGATAAATCTTATCAAAACTCGTACCAGAGGAGGTATTGGTCATTCTGGAGTGGAGACTCTGAGATCTAATTTACTTGACACAGATATTCTGACTGACAATCTTGGTGAGAGAATTACTCCTTCACATCTTGAGAAAGTTGAAGTTGTGAAGATTGTATATAGAAAGATAAATGATAATAATGTCAGAGAGGAGATTCTATACTTCTTGAGAGATGGTAAAGTGAAAAGGTTTACATTACAGCAACTCTTGATGAAGACTGTGACAGAGTTGAAATATATTCACTATCTTCTTAGAGTTGAGGACAAAGTCACCCTAAACTGGTCTTCTATGATACTTGAGAGTATTAGAAGAAGAGTCATGAACAAAGAAGACAAATACAATGGTGATTATGTTCTATGTACAGAACTTACACTGGTCAAGAAATGAAGATGGAAAAAGGAGCTATGGTTCCCAAAGTTTTTCTCAACAATCCTCAGTTATCTTTCAGTCCTGATCATGAAGATGTCAGCTTAAGTTTTATGTTAATTGGTGATCTTGAAAAAACTAAGAGTTCGATTTCTAAATTAAGATGAGCCATCTATCATCTTGGGGAAGATACTAAAGAGAAGAAAGAGTTGAAGAAAAAACTTGTTAAAGTACTTCAACACAAGGTGGAAAAAAGGTTAAATAAATTTATAGAAACAACTGTGAGTTATCTTAGGATACTGAAGTAAACCTTATTCCTTGTATATTTTGTAAATTGGTTTTGGAATCATTAAGAATGGAATTTGTGCTTCATTACATTAAGCATAAATTGGGGGATATTGTTACATGCTGATTCTCAATGATCAGGAGAAGCTCAGGATCTGGTTGTCTTGGATGTCATTAGGATTTGATATGCCATCAGGATTTGATGTTGAAAGAGATGTGTCCTAAGTCCAATCATGTATGATGATTTAGGAATAGCTTTTATATAATCTGTTTTGATTTCATTGATATTAATAAAAGACTTGTTTTGGTTTTATTGCGGGCTTTATCTATTTAAGTGTTTAAATAAGATATACCATAGTTTAGAGTAAAGCTTTTTATGGATTATGACGAGATCATAATAATGAGACCTAAAAGATGATAACTCTAAACTTAAATATTTCCTGGTCGTAGGATTACTAACTGGTAATTAGTAATCCGTAAAGATCGGTACATACTATGCTTGCTTTATTATGAAGGATGTCTGTTCTCATAGACATTTGTGTGGTGACACTATAGCTAGTATGTAGGTGCTTATTATAGAATAAGTTCACTGAACATGACTCACACAGCTGAACAATTGATGGAGTTCACTCACATGTCAGCAGTTGTTCACATAGTGATAGTTGTACAAGTATCCTTAAAGTTGAGGTCATCATAGTCATCTTGTGTACACTGAACTATGCTTTGGTTTAGTTCTTAGTCTCCAGGGACAATTATAAGGGTTCTACTGGGTATAGGAATCTATACACGAAGATAGTGTATGATCAATAAAGGATCTACCCCTTCCAGTGAAGGAATAGAATGTTCAATGCTGATCCACTTATGCTAGTTCAGGAATCTCTGGCCAGAGTGAATGAAATTAGGAAGGAGTTTCTAACTTACATTAAATAGAACTAAGCATAGTGAATGGGAAAGCAAATGATTAAATAAGATAGGTTTGACACAAGTTCCATGCCTTGTATTTAATTGTGACATTGCAGGGGAGAAGGAATTGATTGTACGTGCAAAAGACCATCTCATATATATATAGGTAGGACACCAGCTGCAGGTGTCAGTGCTTGATACAAAAGCCTATGATATATCAGTCGTACTGCTACTACTATCAGTCAAAGTTAGTAGCTACACTTATACAAACTAGTCATACAATACTATGCTGCCTCTATCTACAAAAATGTACATGATACAACACTCCTCTATCTGCTAGTCTCAGAATCCTGGTGGCACGTGACTCAAATCCTCCTATAATGCCTCTAGCACTGCCTCGGTAAGTCCCATCACTCTATGATATGTAGCCTCTGCACTAAGATCCTGCTGTCTTAAATCAGTAAGCTGCTGAGAACTAACTCGGTGAATCTGACGTAACCTCTCCCTCAGTATGTAATCTGATCGTAATGCTCGGACGGGACCATCCGCCTGTGTCTCAAATAATCCAAGGATCTCTCTGCACTGGTTCTGCCATCGGATCCTCTCCTCTCTCCCCACCTGAAAACGCTGATAAGTCACTGTATGATGCTCACGAAGATCTGTGCAAGAACCTCGAGAAGGTAACGGCCCATCTACTACTATCTCATCCATGAACTCCGGCTGTGGAAACTGATATACCCCGGGAACATGGGCATAAATAGCTAATGGGGCAGGGAATAAGACAGGCTGCTCCATAGGTACATACACTGGTGGCTCTGCCTCTGGCTCCATCTGTGGAATATCTGGAATATCAGGCTGCGGTAATGGAATCTGCGGCTCTAGGTCATCCCACTGTGGAAGATCAATCATATCAGGAACATCAAATATCGGAATCTCCAAAGGTGGAAAGTCAGGCATCTCCAGCTCAAAATAAGGGAAATAATCAACAAAGTCTGGTACCTCTAGTGGAGGTGGTATCTCTGGTGCTGGTCCAGGTGACAATGGTGAAGGTGGTGACAATGGAGGAAAAGTCTGCACTGATGCTGGGGCTAGTACTGGTGCTGCTACTGGGTCTGACTCAGTCCGCTCTGATGAAGAAGCCATCTAATATACATAATAATAATAACACAAAACAAATCAAACCACATTCCTAAAATCATAACTTTTAATCACATAAACAGATAATCCTAACACTCTTACTTCTATTATATCTAATTTTTCTATCTTATCTTAATCCTAACGTTCGTGTTTTCAAGGTTCAAAACCTAAGCTCTGATGCCAACTATAACACCCTCCAAATCTGGGGTATAGATTTGGGGCATTATTAATAAAAACTACAAACTAAACCTGCACAAGCGGAATATAAATATGATAATTACCCCAAACTATTACTACTCAGGATCTTTTAAGGTTTGAGTTGAAAACAAGAACCACATACTACACTTTATTACAAACCCAAATAAAATAATCTGTCTCAAGAACTCTCTTTGTTACAAAACTTTATTCTATCTACATTCTCACCACACAACTTTTATTTAAACTACACAAAACTTTTATTCAACCCAATATTACTACTTATCCTGTTACACCTGATCTGGCAATTCAAAGCTCTCTTCGGGAATAGGAAGGAACACTCTTGGTATAAGAGGGTCCCGCTGCTTGACTCGCTTCTTGACTTCGCGGGTCTCGATGGGTTTCATTCTCTACCTTAACTGTAAAATAATAGGAATAACAATAAAAAGGGAAGAGTCAAAATTGCTCAACAAGCCTGCAACAATATATATAGTATAAAAAGAGAGAAATAAGTGAACCAATAAGCTGCTGGTTTGAACAACCATCTGAATCTGTATAGGATAATAATTTGCCAATACTGGCGAGTTCCAAATGAACAAGACTGGAAACAAGAACCAACATATGCACTATAACCTGCTGATTAATCAGGATACAGTGCGGATCTATTCCCAACTGCATAGACCCCACCAACATAAAGAGTACTCAGGCAACTTTGGCCTATTAAATAATGGTTTGGGTAAAACCCATCCCGTATAGTAACCATCCAGTCTAAGGTATAGCATCCGGAACAATCGGAATACTTTTGATATATCTCAACACCAGGACATACCAGAGTATATGTAACAAGGGTAAAAGTATTGGAATATGAATAGAGGATTCAATAAATTGGGAGAAATAAAGAATCGAAATGAAATATAAACAAGCATTAATAATTGGGTAACAGTGTATATGAACAATAATTATCAAAGGTAACTGATATGATAAAAGGAAATATAATTCACTATTCTGAATTTAGAATAGGGGAAAAACTTGTCTTGCGCGTACTTAACCTGGTTCAACTCACCGCCTTCTGTCCCTAGCTTGCTCTGCCTTGCTAACACTGAACCAATCATAGAAAGATAGTCATTTAGATAATTTACTATATACGTGTATCTCGAATTGATACCACGTAACCTTATCAGTCTACCCATGCGTTTCTATCTGACTCGCATATATACACATATAATTATATAGCACGTAAGGTTCACATAGCCACGTAAAGCACATAGCACATAAAGCACATAATTAATTTTTAGACTTATAATTATTTTTAGAATCGATACTAGATTCATATTTATAATAACTAACCCTATCTGATTTTATTATAATTTTTCGGGATTTATTCGACTCGATTCTACCCCTAATAGGGCCTATGAACAATTAATTACCACAAAACCACTCTCTTCCGGAAGAAATTGTAACTTACAACTATTTTCATTGGATTCATTTCATTTTTCTGAGTCTAGGGGTCTTCGTTTCGCTCAAATCGGACTAACGGTTTAATTATAATGAATTAAACAAGATTTAGTTAATTAATAATTAATTATAAATAATTAATTATAATTAAATAATCCTTAATTACATTTTTAAATAATTAACTAATAATTATTGTATTTTAAAAAAATCATTAATCCCTAATTATTAGGATTAATTATTATTTATTACAATTATTTATAAATTAATAATACTTACTCGATCGGATCGATTAATTACAAATAATCAATCGATACAATTAACTGATACGCTATTTATCGAATAAATACTAACTCCTCGAATTATAATCTAACTCAACGATTAACTACTCGTATAAATACGAGCTACTCGCAATCTTCACATAATTATCGAACCATTATATTATTATTGTAATTTATACGATTCGCTAATTAATTATCGATATTTAATCATACGATACAAATAGTTATTACGATATCTCTCGAATAAATTATCGCTAGAATAATAATTCTCATTATCGAATCACTACTCGTATGAATACGAGTTACTCGTAATATTAACTAATTATTAGATTATTAATCATATTATTTAATTATTTTTAATCCTTATTTATTAATTAATTACCTAATTATTAATTAATTAGATAACTAATAAATAATTAGATAAATAATTAAATAATTAATTAAATTCAAATTTCTAATTTAATAACATAATTTAGAAATTAATAATACTATTTTTCAAAATTAAAACTAATTTTTATTTAAATTTTAGAATTACTAAAACTAATTTCTGATTTTTAGAAAAAAAAAAAAACATAAACACAAAACAGGGTTTCAGGTTTAGGGTTTTTGGATCAATCCCGGGTCGAAACCGGGTTGCAAACCGGGTCGACTCCGGGTTATCGGGTCACGAAGAACGAATCGGGTCGCTGGCCGGTTCTAAAATCCGGCGACGAACCCAGGTTCCGGCCACGATTCCAGATATGAAACCACAACACTCCCGATGTTTCTTCACGTTTCCAGTCAACAGCAACATCACGACTACTTCCTCCACCTTCCTCTTTCCTCCTTCGCCGTCCCCGATACCAGAGCTCGAAGAACAAGCGGCGGCGTCGCCGCTTTTCCGACGACCTTAAAATCAACACGAAACTCAGCGAACCCGGTACCATTCGACGGGAAAAACGACGATCTAAACGTCTCCAACAACAATAACATCAAACAAGCAGCCAATCGTAAAACCCGAATTCAAGAATTAAAACCGAAAATACGAATTAAAAATCAACTCAATAATCAACAAAAATGATTAAATAAACAGAAACTACAGATCACAAGCTTCAAAACGGATACTCACACGTTCGATTTGGATGCCGGAATCACGATCAAACTTCGGTTTGATTCTATGCCCTGTTCTTCACCACAAACCCTAATTCCTTTTCTTTTTATTTTTTTCTGATTTTTAATTAAAATTAACTGAAAAATTAACAATAAATCAGGTATTTATATTTATGAAAATAATACCCCTAAATAAAATTAAGGGGCTAATTACACTCCTAATAAAAATATTTGGCCCCAATTTTTATAATTTTTGGGTATTAATATTGAATTTTTAAATATCCAATAAAGACAAAATAAATGCTAAAAATTCCCAAAAATTGTGAATGTTACAAAAATGCAAAGAAAAATAATGTATGATAATTTCATGATCATATAAAAATAAAAATGTGATTTTTGTGGGGTTTTTGGTACCCGAAGGGGTCCGGAAAAGTCGTTTTTCGCGAAAAAGGTAAATTTGTAAAACGTCTAGGGGTTCAGAGTAGCGATATGGTATAGAGCATTTTTGACAAAATAGGGCCAATGATTTTGTTTGAAATACTAGCTTTTAAAACATGGTTTTGAGTTGTACGGGTTTTGATATAAAATATATAACCTATGATAAAACACTCAATAAATATCCAAAACACGTTTGGATCAAAACAGACAACACATAACACATAACAGTTAGGGTTTAATGACTCAACACATTTAATCACATAATAATACACATAATCTATCATTATTATGATATAATACAAGCGTAATTTCTCGGTCATTACATTCTCCCCCCTTTAACAGGATTCTGTCCTCAGAATCATACTATACAAACAACTGAGGATATTTTTCTAACATTTCACTCTCGAGCTCCCAGGTTGATTCTTTAACCACTGGGTTTCTCCACAAAACTCTCACTAATGACACGGACTTATTTCTTAATACCCTCTCTTGCCGATCTAGAATTCTTATCGGCTGTTCTACATAGGACAAATCTGCCTGAAGTTCTATTGGTTCATACTCTATTACATTTCTTGTATCAGGGTTGTACCTCTTAAGCATAGATACATGAAATACATTATGAATATGCTTCATATGGGGTGGTAAAGCTAACTCGTACGCAGCCTTCCCAATTTTCTTCAAAATTTCAAATGGTCCGACGTAGCGGGGTTTCAATTTGCCTCTGTTGCCAAACCTGGTGAGTCCCTTCCATGGTAATACCTTTAAAAATACATGTTCTCCTTCCTGGTAGTCCATATCCTTTCTAGATAAATCTGCATATTTACGCTGTCGATTATGCGCCGCTTCAAGTCGCTTGCGGATCAGTTCTACTTTTTTCTTGGTCTGCTGAATCAGTTCTGGACCTAGAATCTTGCGTTCTCCTACTTCATCCCAACAGGTAGGTGATATGCATTTTCTTCCATATAGAGCTTCATAAGGTGGCATCCCAATACTTGCTTGATAACTGTTATTGTAAGAAAATTCCACTAGCGGTAAGTGCTCGTCCCAATTGCCTTCAAAGTCTATTGCGCATACATGTAGCATATCTTCGATTGTTTGAATTATTCTTTCGCTTTGCCCGTCCGTTTGTGGATGATAAGTTGTACTCATGTTCAACTTTGTTCCTAGACATTCTTGGAATTGTCTCCAAAATCTCGAATTGAAACGAGGATCTCGATCCGATACAATCGATACTGGTACTCCATGACTCATCACAATTTCCTTGAGATATGAGTGCACTAACTTGTCCAGTGAAAATCTTTCGTTAATCGGAAGAAAATGTGCTGATTTCATCAATCGATCAATGATAACCCAAATTGCATCGTGATTTGCTTTCGTCCTTGGAAGTCCCACTACGAAATCCATAGCTAAGTGTTCCCATTTCCATTCTGGAATATCTAGTGGCTGTAGTAGTTCGCTCGGGCGTTGATGTTCAGCTTTCACTCTTTGGCACGTATAACATTTGCTGACCCATTCCACTATTTCTTTCTTCATATTCGGCCACCAAAAATTTTCCTTCAGGTCTCTGTACATCTTTGTGCTTCCGGGATGAATCGAATATCTTGAGCTATGAGCATCTTGTAAAATTTCCTCTTTTAATTCCGGTACGTTAGGTATCCAAATCCTTGAAGCAACACGAAAAATTCCTTTAGCATCCTTCTGACTGGTAATCTCTTCTCCTGTTAAATTATCGATATCCTGGTCCATTACTTCTTCCTGACACCTTCTTATTTTCTCCAATAGTTCTGGCTGAAAAGTCATAGCGTAAATTATTTCGGTAGAATTTTCTGGTACACGAACTTCAATCTCCAATTTACCGAATTCCTTGATTAAGTCTTCTGAAGACGTTAACAGGTTCAATCGTTCCTTTCGACTTAACACATCTGCTACTACATTAGCCTTGCCTGGATGATAATTGATTGAAACGTCGTAGTCCTTAATTAACTCTAACCAATATCGCTGTCGCATGTTAAGTTCCTTCTGGGTGAAAATATACTTCAAGCTTTTATGGTCCGTGTAAATCTCACATCTTTCACCGTACAAATAATGTCTCCAAAGCTTCAGTGCGAACACAATTGCTGCTAGTTCAAGATCGTGCGTCGGATATTTTTGTTCATGCGGCTTTAGCTGTCTAAAAGCTTATGCGATCACATTTCCATGTTGCATTAAAACGCATCCAAGTCCTCGATACGAAACATCGCTGTATATGACAAAGTCTCCTTGATCATCAGGTAACACAGGCACATGTGCAGTTTCAAGTCGATTCTTCAATTCTTGGAAACTTGCTTCATATTTCTCGTTCCATTCGAACTTTTCATTCTTTCACGTCAACTTCGTCAATGGTGTGGCTATCTTTGCAAAATCTTTAACGAATCTTCTGTAATAACCGGCTAATCCCAAAAAAACTTCTAACTTCAGTTGGCGTTTTTGGTCTTTCCCAATTTAAAATAGCTTCAATCTTCGCTGGGTCCACTTAAATTCCTTCAATACTGATGATGTGTCCTAAAAATTGCACTTCCTTCAACCAAAATTCACATTTTGAAAATTTCGCATAAAGCTGCTCCTTTCGTAATATCTCCAGTGTCGTTCTTAAGTGCGCTGCATGTTCTTCTTCCGTCTTTGAATAAATCAAGATATCATCAATAAATACAATAATAAACTTATCCAGATACTTCTTGAATACTCGATTCATCAAATCCATAAATGCTGCAGGTGCATTTGTCAATCCAAAAGCCATCACAAGAAATTCATAGTGTTCGTACCTCGTTCTGAACGCCGTCTTTGGAATATCTTCTGCCTTGATCTTTAACTGATGGTAGCCTGATCGTAAGTCGATTTTCAAAAACCATGCTGCTCCTTTTAGTTGATCAAATAAATCATCGATGCGAGGTAAAGGATATTTATTCTTGATAGTTAACTTGTTCAGCTCATGATAATCAATACACAGTCGCATACGACCGTCCTTCTTTTTCACGAACAATACTGGTGCGCCCCATGGGGATACACTTGACCTTATGATTCCTTTGTCGAGAAGTTCTTGTAACTGCTTTGCCAATTCCTTCATTTCAACAGGTGCCATTCGATATGGAGCTTTCGAAATTGGTTTAGTCCCTGGCGTCAAGTCAATAGTGAACTCGATTTCTCGATCCGGTGGAAGTCCTGGAAGTTCATCTAGAAAAACATCAAGAAACTCACAAACTACAGGAATATCTTCAATCTTCGGATTACCCTTTTCGGTATTCAATACATAGGCTTAGTAAGCTTGACATCCTTGGCGTAACAATCTTCTCGTCTGCATCATGGTTAGGAATTTCTGCTTTTGCTTCTCACATTTAAATTTTACCGTTTTATTTTCTTCAGTTTGCAATTTCACTTTCTTATTTGCGCAATCAATCTGAGCATTATTACTAGCTAGCCAATCCATTCCTAAAATAACATCAAACTCTCCTAACCTGAAAGGTATCAAATCAACTGAGAAATGACATCTCCCTATCTCAATATCACAACTTGGGCATACTCGATCTACCGTAACCTGATCATCATTTGCTAATTTTATGACTAACACTTCATCTAACCACTGAGTCTCACAGTCTATCTTAGAGATAAAATCTTCAGAAATAAAAGATCTAGTAGCACCTGAATCAATCAATACTAGAGCATTTACGGAATTTACAGGGAGTGTACCTGCAACCACATTCGGACTATATACTACTTCCTTCATTGACATGTTGAAAGTCCTTTCCCTGGGTTGATTTTGTGGTGGTAGTGGAGGTAGAGGTAATGTTAAAACCCTTGGAATACTAGCGTCCATTGCAACTCCTCTGCAGTCTTTGGCAATATGTCATTTTCTTCCATACTGGAAATAAGTGACTTCTGCTCTTCCCATCGGACATTCTCCAGAGTAATGTCCCCTTTGCTTGCACTTAGAACACGTGACATTTGGCTTGTTACAAATTCCCGTAGGCTTTTTACCATATGTTCTGTAATCAGGTATAGGTGGTCGAATAAGCCTTTGCTGAGTTGGGGCAGGAAGTCGATTACCCATCCTCTGGTTGTTTTGTTCTGGTCTCCTGAAGTTTGCTTTTCCCCGGGCTTGAAATCCCGGCCTTTTGTTGAAACGGTTTTGAGAATTTCCTGGTCATTTCTCTTTCTGAGCTGCTTCACTTTCACCTTCAATAATCATGGCCTTCTGAACAACAGCCGTATAAGTCGTCAGTTCAAACACAGCTACTCTGCTACGAATCCATGGTTTCAGTCCCTACTGGAATCTCTTGGCCCGCTTCTCATCAGTATCCACTTGCTCCGGAACAAATCTCGCCAACTCAGTGAACTTGGTCTCATAATCCGCAATCGATAAGTTATCTTGCTTCAGCTCCAGGAACTTGATCTCCATCTGGTTCTTCATAAAGCGAGGAAAATATTTTTCCAAGAAAAGATCAGTGAATCTATCCCAGGTCACCACACCTTCTCCTTCCAAAGCTTTCTTCGATTCCCACCAGTAATTGGCTTCACCTTTTAGAAAGTAGCTAGCAAAATCCGTCTTCTGTTCTTCCTTAACTTTCACCAACGAAAAAGCCTTTTCTATCTCTTTCAGCCAAGCTCTCGCCTTTGTAGGATCTGTGGAACCAGTAAATTCTGGAGGCTTTATCGACTGAAATTGCTTGAAAGTGACTATAGGTGCTGCTGGTGGTACTTGATGTCATGGATGAGCGGTTTGCTGTAACATCTGTTATTGGAACTGCTGCTGTTGCTGCTGCATTTGTTGTTCCATCATCAACATCTGCTGTTGCATGAGATGAAACATCTGATCCATCTGATTATTATTGTTTTGGCCCTCGGTATTTCCATTAGATGAGTCGGGTCGTGCTTTTCTTTTAGGTGCCATCTTTCTGGTAATGAAACAATGGGTTCTCTTAATAACAGTTTATTAAACATGTGTTATGGAATGGAAATAGTCTTTATAATATTAAAACAGTGTTAAAACAGTTGATATGGGGAAAGAAAACAGTTTACTAAATATTCAAATAAATAAAACAGTATGATGTGTAAATAAATCCCTTTTTAAAACACTTTAAAAAATTTTGAAAACATAAAGGGTACAACATGATCGTAAATAAAGCAACATTTGTAAATATGCAACGGTAAAATAATGAAAATAAATGTAAATGCTTAAATAACTGGAAATAAAATAAAGAAAACGTGCAAAAGACCATCTCATATATATATATATAGGTAGAACACCAGCTGCAAGTGTCAGTGCTTGATACAAAAGCCTATGATATATCAGTCGTACTGCTACTACTATCAGTCAAAGTTAGTAGCTACACTCATACAAACTAGTCATACAATACTATGCTGCCTCTATCTATAAAAATGTACATGATACAACACTCCTCTATCTGTTAGTCTCAGAATCCTGGTGGCACGTGATTCAACTCCTTCTGCAATGCCTCTAGCACTGCCTCGGTAAGTCCCATTACTCTACGATATGCGGCCTCTGCACTAAGATCCTGCTGTCTTAAATCAGTAAGCTGCTGAGAACTAACTCGGTGAATCTGACGTAACCTCTCCCTCAGTATGTAATCTGATCGTAATGCTCGGACGGGACCATCCTCCGGCGTCTCAAACAATCCAAGGATCTCTCTGCACTGGTTCTGCCATCGGATCTTCTCTTCTCTCTCCGCCTGAAAATGCTTTTAAGTCACTGTATGATGCTCACGAAGATCCGTGCAAGAACCTCGAGAAGGTAACGGCCCTCCTACTACTATCTCATCCATGAACTCCGGCTGTAGAAACTGATATACCCCGGGAACAGGGGCATAAATAACTAATGGGGCAGGGAATAAGACAGGCTGCTCAATAGGTGCATACACTGGTGGCTCTACCTCTGGCTCCATCTGTGGAATATCTGGAATCTCAGGCTGCGGTAATGGAATCTGCGGCTCTAGGTCATCCCACTGTGGAAGATCAATCATATCAAGAACATCAAACATCGGAATCTTCAAAGGTGGAAAGTCAGGAATTTCCGGCTCAAAATAAGGGAAATAATCAACAAAGTCTGGTACCTCTAGGGGAGGTGGTATCTCTGGTGCTGGTCCAGGTGGCAATGGTGGAGGTGGTGGCAATGGAGGAAAAATATGCACTGATGTTGGGGCTAGTACTGGTGCTGCTACTGGGTCTGACTCAGTCCGCTCTGACGAAAAGGCCATCTAATATACATAACAATAATAACACAAAATAAATCAAACCACATTCCTAAAATCATAACTTCTAATCACATAAACAGACAATCCTAACACTCTTACTTCTATTCTATCTAATTTTTCTATCTTATCTTAATCCTAACGTTCTTGTTTTCAAGGGTCAAAACCTAAGCTCTGATGCCAACTATAACACCCTCCAAATCCGGGGTATAGATTTGGGGCATTATTAATAACAACTACAAACTAAACCTGCACAAGCGGAATATAAATATGATAATTACCCCGAACTATTACTACTCAGGATCTTTTAAGGTTTGAGTTGAAAACAAGAACCACATACTACACTTTATTATAAACCCAAATAAAATAATCTGTCTCAAGAACTCTCTTTGTTACAAAACTTTATTCTATCTACATTCTCACCACACAACTTTTATTCAAACTACACAAAACTTTTATTCAACCCAATATTACTACTTATCCTGTTACACCTGATCTGGCAATTCAAAGCTCTCTTCGGGAATAGAAAGGAACACTCTTGGTATAAAAGGGTCCCGCTGCTTGACTCGCTTCTTGACTACGCGGGTCTCGATGGGTTTCATTCTCTACCTTAACTGTAAAACAATAGGAATAACAATAAAAAGGGATGAGCCAAAATTGCTCAACAAGCCTGCAACAATATATATAGTATAAAGAGAGAGAAATAAGTGAACCAATAAGCTGCTGGTTTGAACAACCATCTGAATCTGTATAGGATAATAATTTGCCAATACTGGCGAGTGCCAAATGAACAAGACTGGAAACAAGAACCAATATATGCACTATAACCTGCTGATCAGTCAGGATACAGTGCGGATCTATACCCAACTGCATAGACCCAACCAACATAAAGAGTACTCAGGCAACTATGGCCTATTAAATAATGGTCTGGGTAAAACCCAGCCCGTATAGTAACCATCCAGTCCAAGGTATAGCATCCGGAACAATTGGAATGCTTTTGATATATCCCAACACCAGGACATACCGGAGTATATGTAACAAGGGTAAAAGTATTGGAATATGAATAGAGGATTCAATAAATTGGGAGAAATCAAGAATTGAAATGAAATAGAAACAAGCATTAATAATTGGGTAACAGTGTATATGAACAATAATTATCAAAGGTAACTGATATGATAAAAGGAAATATAATTCACTATTCTGAATTTAGAATAGGGGAAAAACTTGCATTGCGCGTACTTAACCTGGTTCAACTCACCGCCTTCTGTCCCTAGCTTGCTCTGCCTTGCTAACACTGAACCAATCATAGAAAGATAGTCGTTTAGATAATTTACTATATACGTGTATCTCGAATTGATACCACGTAACTTTATCAGTCTACCCATGCATTTCTATCTGACTCGCATATTTACACATATAATTATATAGCACGTAAGGTTCACATAGCCACGTAAAGCACATAGCACATAAAGCACATAATTAATTTTTAGACTTATAATTATTTTTAGAATCGATACTATAATAACTAACCCTATCTGATTTTATTTCAATTTTTTCGGGATTTATTCGACTCGATTCTACCCCTAATAGGGCCTATGAACAATTAATTATCACAAAACCACTCTCTTCCGGAAGAAATTATAACTTACAACTATTTTCATTGGATTCATTTCATTTTTCTGAGTCTAGAAGTCTTCGTTTCGCTCAAATCGGACTAACGGTTTAATTATTATGAATTAAACAAGATTTAGTTAATTAATAATTAATTATAAATAATAAATTATAATTAAATAATCCATAATTACATTTTTAAATAATTAACTAATAATTATTGTATTGAAAAAAATCATTAATCCCTAATTATTAGGATTAATTACTATTTATTACAATTATTTATAAATTAATAATACTTACTCGATCGGATCGATTATTTACAAATAATCAATCGATACAATTAACTGATACGCTATTTATCGAATAAATACTAACTGCTCGAATTATAATCTAACACAACGATTAACTACTCGTATAAATACGAGCTACTCGCAATCTTCACATAATTATCTAACCATTATATTATTATTGTAATTTATACGATTCGCTAATTAATTATCGATATTTAATTATACGATACAAATAGTTATTACGATATCCCTCGAATAAATTATCGCTCGAATAATAATTCTCATTATCGAATCACTACTCGTATGAATACGAGTTACTCGTAATATTAACTAATTATTAGATTATTAATCATATTATTTAATTATTTTTAATCCTTATTTATTAATTAATTACCTAATTATTAATTATTTAGATAACTAATAAATAATTAGATAAATAATTAAATAATTAATTAAATTCGAATTTCTAATTTAATAAAATAATTTAAAAATTAATAATACTATTTTTCAAAATTTAAAACTAATTTTTATTTAATTTTTAGGATTACTAAAACTAATTTCTGATTTTTAGAAAAATAAAATAAATAAAAAAACCAGAAACACAAAACAGGGTTTCAGGGTAAGGGTTTTTGGATCAATCCCGGGTCGAAACCGGGTTGCAAACTGGGTCGACTCCGGGTTATCGGGTCACAAAGAACGAACCGGGTCGCCGGCCGGTTCTAAAATCCGGCGACGAACCCAGTTTCCGGCCACGATTCCAGATATGAAACCACAACACTCCCGGCGTTTCTTCACGTTTCCAGTCAACAGCAACATCACGACTACTTCCCCCACCTTCCTCCTTCCTCCTTCGCCGTCCCCGATACCAGAGCTCGAAGAACATGCGGCGGCGTCGCCGCTTTTCCGACGACCTTAAAATCAACATGAAACTCAGCGAACCCGGTACCGTTCGACGGGAAAAACGACGATCTAAACGTCTCCAACAACAATAACATCAAACAATCAGCCAATCGTAAAACCCGAATTCAAGAATTAAAACCGAAAATACGAATTAAAAATCAACTCAACAATCAACAAAAATGATTACATAAACAGAAACTACAGATCACAAGCTTCAAAACGGATACTCACACATTCGATTTGAATGCCGGAATCACGATCAAACTTCGGTTTGATTCTATGCCCTGTTCTTCACCACAAACCCTAATTCCTTTTCTTTTTATTTTTTTCTGATTTTTAATTATAATTAACTGAAAAATTAACAATAAATCAGGTATTTATATTTATGAAAATAATACCCCTAAATAAAATTAAGGGGCTAATTACACTCCTAATAAAAATATTTGGCCCCAATTTTTATAATTTTTGGGTATTAATATTGAATTTTTAAATATCCAATAAAGACAAAATAAATGCTAAAAATTCCCAAAAATTGTGAATGTTACAAAAATGCAAAGAAAAATAATGTATGATAATTTCATGATCATATAAAAATAAAAATATGATTTTTGTGGGGTTTTTGGTACCCGAAGGGGTCCGGAAAAGTCGTTTTTCGCGAAAAAGGTAAATTTGTAAAACGTCTAGGGGTTCAGAATAGCGATATGGTATAGAGCATTTTTGACAAAATAGGGCCAATGATTTTGTTTGAAATACGAGCTTTTAAAACATGGTTTTGAGCTGTATGGGTTTTGATATAAAATATATAACCTATGATAAAACACTCAATATATATCCAAAACACGTTTTGATCAAAACAGACAACACGTAACACATAACAGTTAGGGTTTAATGACTCAACACATTTAATCACATAATAATACACATAATCTATCATTATTATGATATAATACAAGCATAATTTCTCGGTCGTTACAACTCGTCTGTAAGGCGTTTGGCGTCGTTTACGGCCCGTAAACAGTGATTCTTGTTTTTCTGATTTGAATCTGATTTTTCTGATTTTTGTCATATTTTCTTTTTATGATTATATCATTGATAATATGATATGTTAAGATCAGATTATGTGTTTTAACATGCTTTTATATGTTGTATGAGCATGGTGGATGGTTATGGCCTTTCGACCTTAGTGTAATGGTTTTGGTTTTGGTTTTAAATACGACTTGCATGTCGTCAATCTTTGTAATCATAAATCTCAAATGTAACTCGAGTTATTCTTGTAAGTTCATTAGATTAGTTTTACTTTCAATCATGTAATGTAATTGAAGACTCAAGAAGGCTATCCAATGGAGGTGATACAAAGAAGAAGACGAGGCATACAAGAAGTCTAAACAAAGAAGAAGACTTATGTAATAAGTAGTTGTATATATTTCCATCACCATATTAGATTGACCTTGATCTTTATCATGAGCTTGATAAAGATCACATAGAATGGGGCCATAACCAAACACATTTAATTTATTGCACTTTTCATTTACTTGTTTATTTAATTTTATATATGAGATATATGCCTATGTTTACCATGCGATGATAGATTTAGGTGAACTTAAATCAATATAAGGCGTGCTCTAGAAAATCTAGAATAGGAATCGTTTCTTGCCTTAACAATAATATTATGAATACAATCACGAGATTCTTGTGTTTATGAAACACGTAATCAAATATGAATTTTCAATATTGAGAGAAAGGATGATTCTGTCAAAAGCAGATTTCTATCTGTAAGAAAGGGGTATTAAGTGACGCATCTTGCAATGCTCCCCCCGATCTGGGAATCATCTGATTATCGATTATTGATTTGAAATATTTAATTTAAAAGGAAGAATCTCTTTATAATATGATTATGATTGTAACATAATATAATCCCTCTAAAATTAAATAATATCAAGTAGTAATTGGCCAATGACAGAACGGGCTTGTGTCGGTCATAGCCTTCCAACATGGTAGAAAGTGGTTCTTATTTTTAAATCATTGTCGTTTTGTGCTACAGCCGAGGGCTTTGATTTTGAAATAAGAAATACTTGTCTATTACATAGAGATGTGTACATTGAATTAGAATCTAAAGGTCGATACGTGCTACAGCCGTGGGTCGTTGGAGACTGATTCAATTGTACGAAATGTTGGGTTAAACTTGACTTAGAATATTGAGTTTGTCATGCCACAGCCGTGACTCAATTATTCAAGAGGCTAAACTTATATTAGGGGATAACATAAGATGTAATTGAAAAGAGTTGTCTGCCTATTGAACATCACATGACGTTTCGTGCCACAGCCGAGGTTGTGTGATGGAATGTAGGATCCCTATTCCCACTAGCATTATGAATGCTTAATTTTCACTTAGGGGGTTGAAAAAATTAGATAAACTAGTGGGAGACACTTATGAATAAAGACCCGATTCATATAGTGTTTTGAAATGAAATTGAATATTTTCTAAGTGTTGTTATGTGTTTATCATTTACATATTTACTATATTCGTCATGTCTTCTGCACTATCACTCCGGAGCATACTAGATGCTCACAAGTTAACTGGTCCTAATTTAGCTATTTTTTTTTCACTGTAACAAGATGGGGCACTGGAAGAGGAACTGCAAGGTTTACCTTGCAGAATTGAAGAAGAAGGGTAGTGAGACTACCGCTTCTGATTCACGTATGTTCATGATCGAAGTTAATATATCACTAGGTCAAATTTCTACTTGGGTATTAGATACCGCCTGTGGTTCTCATATTTGCAATTCGTTGCAAGGACTAAAGGGAAGTAGGACTCTTGAAAAAGATGAGGTGATTCTACGTATGGGCAATGGAGCAAGGGTTGCGGCGATATCTGTAGGATCATTTAGTCTACATATGCCTACGGGCAAGACTATTATTTTGAATAATTGTTATTACGTTCCCTATATTGTGAGGAATATTATTTCTATTCCTATGTTGGATTTGGATGGTTTTTCATTTATTATTAAGAATAATGAATGTTCTATCCTTAGAGATAATGTTCTTTATGGACGTGGTATTTTAAATAATGGTCTGTATGTATGTAACGTAGAGCATGATTTACTTCAGATTGAACAAACTAATAAAAGAAAACGAGATGATGAAAATCTGACCTATTTATGGCACTGTAGGCTAGGTCATATTAGTGAAAATAGACTGCGGACATTGCATAAGGAAGGGTTACTTGACCCCTTTGATTTTGAATCATATCCTACATGCGAGTCTTGTCTATTGGGTAAAATGACCAAATCTCCATTTAGTGGACATGGAGAGAGGGCTGCAGATTTTCTAGGATTGGTACACACAGATGTATGTGGACCAATGTCTACGCAAGCCATGGGTGGATTTTCATACTTCATTACTTTCATAGATGATAGATCTAGATTCAGATATGTGTATTTGATAAAACACAAGTCTGAAGCCTTTGAAAATTCAAAGAATATAAACATGAAGTGGAGAAACAAACCAAACACAGTATTATAACTCTTCGATCATATCGAGGTGGTGAATACTTGAATGGAGAGTTTCTAGATTATCTCAAAGAAAATGGTATAGTCTCCCAGTGGACTCCTGATAAGTGGCATTTTATACCACTTAGAACGTCTTAAAATAGCTTAAATTGGTGTCTTGAAATCTAGTATTTTGTGTATTTGATGCGTTTTTCTAGTGTTTGTGCGTTTCAGGGTAATAGTTGCATTTCGGGGGAGTAATCATCAATAATAAGCCTTGGCATGTGTCTAGCATTGCGAGAGGGAAGAGAGGAGCAGATTACAGCGAAGAAATGGAGCAAAAATCAGACATTTTCCAGTAGGGGTCTGAGTGCCCGCTCAGCTATGCTGAGCGGCCGCGCAGGGTCGGGAAATTTTAATATTTATTTTAGGCTCCTATTTCTGTTTGGCTTCTAACTTCTGAGTAATCTGAGTTTTATGGGACTTCTATATAAGTAGATTTCAGAGACGTTTCACGTGTGTTGAATCGTTGTATTAATCGAGGAGCGAAGGAGATAAGGAAGAAGACCGTTTTAGCACACCGCAACGAAGAGGAAGCATATTTTCTTGTGATTCTTTATTTTGTTGTAACGTTGGATGCTAGTTTTCTTTGCTTTGAACCTATTTACTCTTGTGACATACTCTGGTTTAATATAATTAGTTTAGTTATTATTCTTTTATGTTTATTTATCATGTTTTCATATGAACCCATGATGACGATAAGTGCTAACATGGGCTAATCGTGATCATGGGGTCGTAACAGATTTACTATGGAATTCTTTAGTTAGTTGTTTAATACCTTAGTGTGTGATGATTGTATTATATCTAGTATTGGTTGTGCGTATTCGTCTTATGTGCGTCACGAACATATAAGATAGGGTGTTAATCTCCTGTGAAGCGATGGTGGATCTCGAGATTAAGAACTTGCCATGCTAGCATAGGTTCATGTATGATGTTGCATGATTAGTGGGTAACTCTAACCATTTTATTCGCCCTGTGTAATCAAAAGGAATAACTTGTGCTTAATTCATTATGTTGTCAATTTCTGTAGACATATAGGGACTCAATATAATTGATGCATATTCAACTTCTATCTTAATTGTGGATGTTTGGTAGAATGGTATTAGTACAATGAAAGTTGGCTTTTATCAGTTTCGTGTAATTCGATTAATATCATCACTGTTGCATGCTAAGGGTAATAACAATGACTATTGAAGGAAGTAGTAATGAAGTTGTGATCTCATGAGTGTTTTAATATTGTTAATTCGAAGTGTTAATTAAGTGGTTAATTTTAGTAGCTAATTGTAGTTAATAATTAGTAACAAATCTAAGTGTTATTGTCTTAACATTGAGAAGTAAACATACATTGGTGAGTGAGTTTAATTGAACATAATTAGTCTGAGTCTCTGTGGGAACGAACTAGAAAGTATTCTATATTACTTGCGAACGCGTATACTTGCGTGTGTTATTAGCGCGTGTTTTTGCCCTAACAAGTTTTTGGCGCCGCTGCCGGGGACTCGGCGTATTTGTTTAGTTTATGTAGTTACCATCATTGGTCGTTAGGACTCAGTGATTAAGACGTGTTACTTATTGTTTCCGGTTGTGTTTCAGGTACTTTAGCGAGCGTTTATGCAAACTCGTGCTCGTACTCGCAAGAGGACTTTAGATACAGCTGAGGAGACAGACGAAGTTCTTGATATTACGAAGAAGATAGATTTTGAAGATTCGGATTCAGGAAGTGAGCAGAAAGAACCAGTAATCATGGGTGATCGTATTGTTCCGGCCGATCCAGCTCTTATGGACTTCTTGCGGCCTAAAATTGATGACATTCAGTCAAGCATTCTTCATCCGGCTATTCAAGCTAACACCTTTGAAATCAAGCCGGGCACTATTCAGATGGTGCAGAATTCTGTTTCCTTTGGAGGTGTTGCGACTGAAGACCCCAACATGCACATAAGGAATTTTGTCGAGATCTGCAGTACTTTCAAATATAATGGTGTGACTGATGAGGCTATCAAGCTGAGGCTTTTCCCATTCTCACTGAGGGATAAAGCTAAGGACTGGTTACATTCTGAACCAACTGGGTCCATCACTACTTGGCAAGATCTTGTGCAAAAGTTTCTGGTGAAGTTTTATCCAATGGCAAAGACTGCTGCTATGAGAAGTGCTCTTACTCAGTTTGTGCAGCAACCTACAGAATCTATGTGCGAAGCTTGGGAACGCTACAAGGAAATGTTGAGAAAGTGTCCACATCATGGAATGCCCGATTGGATGGTGATCACTGGTTTCTATAATGGTTTGGGGGCTCAATCTCGGCCCATGCTCGATGCAGCAGCTGTAGGCGCCTTGTGGGCCAAAAGCTATACTGAGGCTTATAATCTTATTGAGACTATGGCTGCAAATGAGCATCAAAACCCAACTCAGAGGATGATGCCTGGGAAGGTAGCAGGTATTCTATAAGTCAATGCAACCACCGCTATTGCAGCGCAGCTCCAAGCGCTGTCTATGAAGGTCGATTCTCTAGCTACCTATGGAGTCAATCAAATAGCTATCTTGTCAATGAATCTGTTCAGTATGTGAAAAATTATCAGCGACAACAGCAGCCCATGCCAGCTACTTATCATCCTAACAACAGAAATCATCCAAATTTCAGCTGGGGTAATAATCAGAATGCTATTCAGCCACCATATCAGCAAGGTATGAGTAAACAGTTCAATCCACCTGGATTTCAGCAACCACAACAGTATGCTCAAAGGCAATCATATCCTCAACAGGGAAGTGCAGCTGCACCCACTAGTGCTGATTTTGAGGAACTTAAGCTGTTGTGCAAGAGTCAGGCGGTTTCTATCAAGACCTTGGAAAATTAAATCGGTCAAATAGCTAATGTAGTGCTCAATCATCAACCTGGAACACTTCCCAGTGACACGGAAGTACCAGGCAGGAAGGAAGCTAAAGAGCAAGTCAAGGCTATTACCATAAGGTTTGGGAAAGTTGCTGATGCTGAAAAGGCAAAAGAAGGTGAAGCTGAAGTTAGAGATGAAGAAGCTAAGCAAAAGGAGAAAGCGGCGGAACCAAGGAAGACTACTGTTGAACACACTCTGCCTGAGGGTAATACAGGGGAGAAACAGCTCTATCCTCCACCACCTTTTCCTAAGAGATTGCAACAACAAAAGCTGGATAAGCAGTTCGGTAAGTTTCTGGAGGTGTTCAAGAAACTTCACATCAATATACCTTTCGCTGAGGCTCTGGAGCAAATGCCTAGTTATGCAAAGTTTATGAAGAGTATTCTTTCAAGGAAGGTGAAACTGGATGACCTTGAGACCGTTGCTCTAACGGAAGAATGCAGCGCTGTGCTACAGCAAAAGTTACCTCCAAAGCTTAAAGATCCAGGTAGCTTCACCATTCCTTGCATCATTGGAAAGTTGTCGTTTGACAAGTGCCTTTTTGATTTAGGAGCAAGCATCAATCTGATGCCATTGTCGATCTTTAAAATATTGGATTTGCCCCACCTACATATCTCTACAATTGGCTGATCATTCTATTACTTACCCAAGGGGCATAGTGGAGGATGTGCTAGTCAAGGTGGATAAGCTCTTCTTTCCTGCAGACTTTGTTATTCTGGATTTCGAGGAAGATAAGAAGATTCCCATAATCTTGGGAAGACCTTTCTTGGCTACTGGCCGTACCTTGATAGATGTGCAGAAAGGTGAACTTACTATGCGGGTGCAGGATCAGGGTATGACCTTCAATGTATTCAAAGCAATGAAATTTCCTATAGAAGATGAGGAGTGCTTAAAAGTGGATGTGATTGATTCTGCGGTTACTTCAGAACTCGATCATATGCTAATGTCTGATGCATTAGAAAAGGCCTTAGTGGGGGATTTTGACAGTGATGATGAAGATGGCAACGAGCAATTATAATATCTTAATGCTTCTCCTTGGAGGCGAAAGCTGGACATGCCATTTGAATCTCTTGGTACTTCTAACCTCAAGAATGCTGAAGGAAAGCTCAAACCATCAATTGAGGAACACGTACCTTGGAGCTCAAGCCATTACCTGAACACTTGAGGTATGCTTTTTTAGGAGATGTATCTACATTACCTGTTATTATTGCATCTGACCTTTCAGGTAGTGAGGAGGACAAGCTCTTAAGGATTTTGAGAGAATTCAAATCGGCTATTGGATGGACCATAGCAGACATCAAATGGATCAGCCCTTCATATTGCATGCATAAGATTCTGCTAGAAGAGGGTAGTAAGCCAACTATTGAGCAGCAATGCAGACTTAATCCTATCATGAAGGAGGTGGTGAAGAAAGAAATTCTGAAATGGCTGGATGCAGGCATCATTTATCCTATTTCTGACAGTTCTTGGGTGAGCCCCGTACAATGTATGCCTAAGAAAGGAGGTATCACTGTGGTAGCAAATGAGAAGAATGAGCTCATTCCCACTCGAACAGTTACAGGATGGAGAGTATGCATGGACTACCGAAAGTTGAACAAGGCCACGAGGAAGGATCACTTCCCTCTTCCATTTATTGATCAGATGCTTGACATGTTGGCTGGTCATGAGTATTATTGTCTTCTGGATGGTTACTCAGGGTATAATCAGATTTGTATTGCACCAGAGGATCAAGAAAAAACTACCTTCACTTGTCCATTTGGCACATTTGCTTTTCGCAGAGTTTCGTTTGGGTTATGTGGCGTACCGGCCACTTTTCAGAGATGTATGATGGCTATATTCTCTGATATGATTGGAAATAATGTTGAGGTGTTCATGGACGACCTCTCCGTCTTTGGACATTCGTATGATGAATGTTTGAATAATCTTCGTGCAGTACTCAAAAGGTGTGTGGAAACTAATTTGGTGCTCAATTGGGAAAAATGTCACTTTATGGTACGTGAAGGCATTATTCTTGGGCATAAGGTCTCTAGCAAGGGTCTTGAGGTGGACAAAGCCAAGGTAGGAGTCATTGAAAATCTTCCACCACCTATTTCTGTGAAAGGAATCCGTAGTTTTCTTGGTCATGCGGGTTTTTATCGGCGTTTCATCAAGGACTTTTCAAAGATATCTAAGCCGTTGTGCAACTTGCTTAAGAAGGATGTGCCTTTCAAATTTGATGATGAATGCTTGACGGAATTCGAGACTCTCAAGAAGAGTTTGATAACTGCACCTGTTATTACAGCTCCTGATTGGACCGAGCCTTTTGAGATGATGTATGATGCAAGCGATTATGCGGTGGGCGCAGTTCTTGGGCAGCGCAAGAATAATCTCTTTCATGTGGTCTACTATTCTAGCGAAACCTTAAATGGGGCCCAAATGAACTACACCACTATTGAGAAGGAGCTTTTGGCTATAGTCTTTGGGTTCGAAAAATTTTGATCTTATTTGCTTGGGGCAAAGGTGACAGTGTTCACTGATCATGCGGCCATTCGCTATTTGGTTTTCAAGAAGGATTCGAAGCCCAGACTTATTCGTTGGGTGCTCTTGCTACAGGAATTTGAGTTAGAGATCAAGGATCGAAAAGGTACTGAGAATCAAGTAGCTAACCATCTCTCTAGATTGGAGAATCCCGAGTCTACTTCACATGATAAGACATTGATCAACGAATCTTTTCCGGATGAGCAGTTGTTCGCAGTTCAGGAGGAAGAGCCATGGTTCACCGATATTGTGAATTATCTTGTCAGCAATATAATGCCTCCTAATTTGACCACAGCTTAAAAGAAGAAGTTTCTGCATGAGGTGAAGTGGTATATGTGGGATGAACCGTATTTGTTTAGACAGGGAGCTGACCAGATCATTAGGAGATGCATCCCATTCTGTGAGACGGAGGGGATATTATGAGACTGCCACTCCACAGTTTATGGTGGACACTATGGTGGTGAGAAGACGGCAGCTCGTATTCTGCAAGCAGATTTTTTCTGGCCTACCTTGTTTAAGGATGCTCAACAGTTCGTTTTAAGGTGTGATCATTGCCAAAGAGTGGGAAATCTTATGAGAAAGGATGAGATGCCATTAAATGTGATGCTTGAAGTCGAGGTCTTTGATGTTTGGGGAATCGATTTCATGGGGCCTTTTGTCTCATCCTACAATAATCAGTACATCTTTTTGGTAGTCGATTATGTCTGAAAATGGGTAGAAGTCAAAGCTCTACTGACGAATGATGCAAAGGCAGTGTTGAATTTTCTTCATAAGTAGATTTTCATAAGGTTTGGAATGCCACGAGTAATCATAAGTAATGAAGGGGCATTTCTGCAATCGTAAGTTTACTTCTATGATACAGCGCTACAATGTGAATCATCGAGTTGCTACTACCTATCATCCGCAAACAAATGGTCAAGCGGAAGTGTCTAACAGAGAGATCAAGCGCATTTTAGAGAAGGTTGTTTGTCCGTCAAGGAAGGATTGGTCTTTGAAGCTCGATGAAGCTGTTTGGGCTTACAGAACATCATATAAGACTCCACTTGGGATGTCCCCGTTTCAACTTGTGTATGGTAAGGGATGTCATTTACCTGCGGAGCTTGAGCACAAGGCCTATTGGGCGTTGAAGAAGTTGAAACTGGATCTAGATGCAGCTGGAAAGAAGCGAATGCTTCACCTTAATGAACTTGATGAATGTCGACTCCAAGCGTACGAGAACAACAAAATGTACAAGGAAAAAGTGAGAAGGTGGCACGATAGGAAGCTACATCCTAAGTTATTCGTGTCGGGGCAGCAAGTTCTTTTATTCAACTCTCGTCTCCGACTTTTTCCTGGGAAGTTGAAATCAAGGTGGTCTGGACCTTTTACTGTCAAAACTGTGTTTCCACATGGAGCGGTGGAGATTTTTGAGAATGATCCGGACCAAGCATTCAAGGTTAATGGTCAGCGTTTGAAGCACTACTATAGGGACACGACAAACCGGGAAGTGGTTAGTGCCGTTTTATTATCAACTTGAGGAAGGTACGTAACGTCAAGCTAATGACGAAAAAGAAGCGCTGCGTGGGAGGCAACCCATGATTTGTTGTTACAGGAACCCTTAGAAGTTAATAACATATCCAAAACCATAAAAAAATCAGAAAAACCGGGCTGAATTTTTTTTTTCCAGTGACCCCCTGAGCGCCCGCTCAGCTCTGCTGAGCGACCGCTCAGGGGTCGGCTGAATGGATTTTTTTTTTAGTTCACTAAAAATCCAAAAAAATCAGAAAAATAAAAACACAAATTTCAGCCCATAAAACCCACGACCTATTCCCCATTATCCCATGATTTTTACCCAGAAACCCACTCCTATTCAAATTTTACCCTTATCCATTCCCTATATATACATACACCTCTCCCATATATCTCCCACACAACTTCTACACTCAAACTCTCTCCCAAACACAAAAACACAATTCGTAAGCACTTTTATTCAGATTCAATGGCACCCAAGCGAGCAAGGACTATTGATAGCAGCAGCACTGTGCCTACGGCTGATTCTTCAAGGGGTACTACTGCGAGGCCTCGGTTGAATGATAGGGCTGCGGAGGAGGAGTACACTAGGATTTTAGGGAAGCTGATTCTGAAGGAGAGGGGGTTTTTACCATCGGGGAGGGATGGTGAGTTGTTGCCTATGATTGCTGAGAAGGGGTGGATAGCTTTTTGTGAGTCACCTGAAGCAGTGTCGATGAGCGTGGTTCACGAGTTCAATGCCAACGCGTAGGCCGAGAAGAATGGGTTTTCTGTGGTCCGGGGGATGACGGTTGATTATCACCCGGCGGAGATTCGCCGTGTGATTGGGCAGTGAGAGAGGAAGCCCACGTAGGAGAACTGGAACGAGAAAACTGCTGAGGATTTTGACTTGGATTTGATTTGTGCTACTCTCTGTAGGCCGGGCACAGTTTGGACCTTCAAGACTGGAACTAATGAGTATCATCACTTTCCGGCGATCGCGATGAACAGGTATGCCCGAGCATGGAATGCATTTATTTGTGCTAATATTCTGCCGTCTTCGCAAGCACATGAACATCCCTTATGCATCCACGGTTACTAAGCTTTGTCGAGCGGTGGGAGTTCAGTGGCCGTCTCATGAGCAGTTGCTGTTGTCGGCCGCTCCTATTGATTCCTGGACTCTGAATGCGATGCAGGAGTGGACCGGTGGTGAGCCCGAGGAGCATGGGCTGGGTTATCGTCTTCCAGGAGGGCGTCCAGCACGAGGTGCTACTATGGCGAGGCCACGGCGTGATGAGGCTGGTTCTTCGAGAGCTAAGGAGGGTGCTGGGATGGCTGATGCCCAATATAGGAGGTTGTCACGGAGGATGGATGCTATGTATGAAACGCAGAGCAGGTGTGCTCAGGAGCTCACCCTTGCGCTAGGGACTGCTTTTCGAGGCCTTAGAGCTGACATCCAGTGGCCAGTTTTTGGTGAGGACTCTGCATATCCGCCTCCTGATACACCACCCACTGAGGGTGATGATGATGATGACTCCGAGTAGGTATACCCTATGTTCCTTTCTACTACCTTCACTGGGGACAGTGAAGATTTTAAGTTTGGGGGTGGTAGTTAAGGAATATTTTGTGTGTGTATATCATATAACTGCATATTCATGATAGTTAGTTCATATAGTTGCATAATTTTTTCCATATAGTTTTTTATATAGCTTTATTTATTTATCATATCATGTAGCTCATGCATATACCATGATCCCTTTTGCGATGATTTAACGACTGATTTGTGATGTTGATGCGAGTGTAGTGATATCATTAAAGTGATGTTGAGTCATGTAGGTTGATATGCATGCTAGAAGCACTTGTATTTTCACTAAGTCTTAGAGAATCCTTAAGGACTAGATTGTTGTTATGATCTGATTGTTTTTGACGTTAATCTATTTATTATGCTTAGAATTTTATAATAGGTTCTTAGTGATAAAGGCATGAAAAAGAAAAAATAGAGCAAAAAAATGGAATTTGTTGCTAATTGTGGCTAGGCGTCAATTGGCTAGTAGCCGGCTCGTATGTTAAGCGAGTAGTCTAGGGTTGAGCAAGATGGAGCGAAACGCACTTGCTCAGAAATTTTGAAAAAAAAAATAAATAAAAAGGAAAAAGAAAAAAAAAGAGTATGTGTTTATGCATAATTGATCACGAGTGGGCTCTTTGGTATTCAAGTTATTAAGTTCTTAGGGGACTTTGTGCCTAGTGACCTAAGGCTTTTAGAGTCTGGGATCCGCTAACCTAACGCTCGCTACATGGATACCATTGTATAAGTCTTTTGTGGACCTCACTCATTGCACGGTCAAATAAGCATTAATGTTATTAATAAAAAGCATGATTCCGTCATAAGCTCCAGGATTCTCGTAGTGTTATAAGTCACTTTGTGCCTAGAATTTTTATTCTTTGTATAATCATGTGATTGCCTTGATGATAGTTGAGTCATAATAATTGATTTAGTTCCGGAGCATATCTGTTAAGCATCTGTACATACCACGTTTTTGGCTGTATGTTAGTTGGCATAATTTGATTGATCTTTAGTCGCTTAATTGCATTTGTTGAGATGTTGTAAGTTGGTTGGTTTGTTCGTAGTAAGGGGGATCACTGCATTTTATATAGATTGCATTCATGCATGATTTTTGTTTTTTTGAGTCTGTGACGCTTGAGGACAAGCATCAATTTAAGTTTGGGGGTGTGATAAGTGGCATTTTATACCACTTAGAACGTCTTAAAATAGCTTAAATTGGTGTCTTGAAATCAAGTATTTTGTGTATTTGATGCGTTTTTCTAGTGTTTGTTCGTTTCAGGGTAATAGTTGTATTTCGGGGGAGTAATCATCAATAATAAGCCTTGGCATGTGTCTAGCATTGCGAGAGGGAAGAGAGGAGCAGATTACAGCGAAGAAACGGAGCAAAAATTAGACATTTTCCAGTAGGGGTCTGAGCGCCCGCTCAGCTATGCTGAGCGGCCGCGCAGGAAGCTGAGCGCCTGCTCAGCTATGCTGAGCGGCCGCGCAGGGTCGGGAAATTTTAATATTTATTTTAGACTCCTATTTCTGTTTGGCTTCTAACTTCTGAGTAATCTGAGTTTTATGGGACTTCTATATAAGTAGATTTCAGAGACGTTTCACGTGTGTTGAATCGTTGTATTAATCGAGGAGCGAAGGAGATAAGGAAGAAGACCGTTTTAGCACACCGCAACGAAGAGGAAGCATATTTTCTTGTGATTCTTTATTTCTTTGTAACGTTGGATGCTAGTTTTCTTTGCTTTGAACCTATTTACTCTTGTGACGTACTCTGGTTTAATATAATTAGTTTAGTTATTATTCTTTTGTGTTTAGTTATCATGTTTTCATATGAACCCATGATGACGATAAGTGCTAACATGGGCTAATCGTGATCATGGGGTCATAACGGATTTACTATGGAATTCTTTAGTTAGTTGTTTAATACCTTAGTGTGTGATGATTGTATGATATCTAGTATTGGTTGTGCGTATTCGTCTTATGTGCGTCGTGAACATATAAGATAGGGTGTTAATCTCTTGTGAAGCGACGGTGGATCTCGAGATTTAGAACTTGCCATGCTAGCATAGGTTCATGTATGATGTTGCATGATAAGTGGGTAACTCTAATCGTTTTATTCGCCCTGTGTAATCAAAAGGAATAACTTGTGCTTAATTCATTATGTTGTCAATTTCTGTAGACATATAGGGACTCAACATAATTGATGCCTATTCAACTTCTATCTTAATTGTGGATGTTTGGTAGAATGGTATTAGTACAATGAAAGTTGGCTTTTATCAGTTTCGTGTTATTCGATTAATATCATCACTGTTGCATGCTAAGGGTAATAACAATGACTATTGAAGGAAGTAGTAATGAAGTTGTGATCTCATGAGTGTTTTAATATTGTTAATTCGAAGTGTTAATTAAGTGGTTAATTTTAGTAGTTAATTGTAGTTAATAATTAGTAACAAATCTAAGTGTTATTGTCTTAACATTGAGAAGTAAACATACATTGGTGAGTGAGTTTAATTGAACATAATTAGTCTGAGTCTCTGTGGGAACATAATTAGTCTGAGTCTCTGTGGGAACAAACTAGGAGGCGGACATCCCCAAATCTTAACGTGTTTAAGACCCGGTTTCCTTACTTTCCATATCTCATACGAAGTTTGAGGAACAGATTTTGGAAGGCACCTTATTCAGTAAATATGCTGAGGTTTCCAATGCATAACCCCATAGGAATACTGGAAGATTCGCATAGCTCATCATGGACCGAACTATGTCTAACAAAGTTCGATTTCTCCTTTCAGATACCAATCTGGAGGAGTCCACTGGGAGACTATACCATTTACTTTGAGATAATCTAGAGACTCTCCATTCAAGTATTCACCACCTCGATCTAATCGAAGAATTCTAATACTATGTTTGGTTTGTTTCTCCACTTCATACTTATACTCTTCGAACTTTTCAAAGGCTTCAGACTTGTGTTTCATCAAACACATATCCGAATCTAGATCTATCATCTATGAAAGTAATGAAGTACGAAAATCCACCCATGGCTTGCGTAGACATTGGTCCACATACATCTGTGTGTACCAATCCTAGCAAATCTGCAGCCCTCTCTCCATGTCCACTAAATGGAGACTGCAGTGCCACAATAAAGTGAGATTTTCGTCATACCTTTTCTTTTATTAGTTTGTTCAATCTAAAGTAAATTATGTCATATTTATACATACCATTATTTAAAGTACCACGTCCATAAAGAATATTATCTCTAAGAATAGAACATTCATTATTCTCAATAATAAATGAAAATCCAGCCAAGTCTAACATGGGAATAATATTCCTCACAATCGAGGGAACAAAATAACAATTATTTAAAACAATAGTCTTGCTCGTAGGCATATGTAAATGAAATGATTCTACATCTTTAGCAACAACTCTTGCTCCATTTCCCATCAGTAGAATCACCTCCTCTTCCTCAAGAGTCCTACTTCTCCTTAGTCCCTGCAACCAATTGCAGATGTCAGAACCATAGGCGGTATCTAATACCCAAGTAGAAATTTGGCTTAATGACATATTCACTTCTATCATGAACATACCTGAATCAGAAGTGGCAGTCTTACTACCCTTCTTCTTCTTCAATTCTGCAAGGTAAACCTTGCAGTTCCTCTTCTAGTGCCCCACCTTGTTACAGTGAAAGCAAATAACTTTGCTCTTGGGGTCTTCAGCTTTTGGTGGAACCGACGTTTTCTTCACCTACTTTCTTCTTCTTGGAAGGGTTCCTCTTCCTTTTCTTAGGATTGGAACCTTCACCAATTAGAAGAACAGAACTCTTCTTAGGGAAAAATTCGATTCCGCAGTCTTCAACATGTTGTGGAGTTCAAGCAGGCTGACATCCAACTTATTCATGTGAAAGTTCACAACAAACTGCGAGAACGAACTCGGAAGCGATTCCAAGACCAAGTCTTGGCTCAGCTCCCCATTCATGGCAAAACCAAGTTGTCCAAGACGTTCAATCAAATTGATCATCTTAAGTACATGTTCATTCATAGATGATCCCTCAGACATCCTACAACCGAACAACTCCTTCGATATCTCATATCGAGCTGTCCTCCCTGCCACATCATACAACTCTTGTAGATGCATGAGGATAGTGTGAGCATCCATATGCTCATGTTGCTTCTGTAGCTCAATGTTCATGGAAGCTAGCATGATGCATTGAGCAACATTTGCATCATCTATCCACTTACGATACACAACATGTTCATCATTATACGCATCGCTAGCAGGTTCAGTAGGCTTAGGTGAGTCAATCACGTATGCCAGCTTCTCAATCCTAAGAACAATTCTCAAGTTTCGAAGCCGGTCAGCATAATTAGGACCAGTCAATTTGTGAGCATCTAGTATGCTCCTGAGTGATAGTGCAGAAGACATAACGTACAAAGTAAATCTGTAAATGATAAACACATAACAACACTTAGCAAATATTCGATTTCATTTTAAAACACTATATGAATCGGGTCTTTATTCATAAGTGGCTCCCACTAGTTTACCTAATTTATTTAACCCCCTACATGAAAAATTAAGCATTCATAATGCTAGTGGGAATAGGGATCCTACATTCCATTACACAACCCCGGCTGTGACACGAAACGCCATGTAATGTTCAATAGGCAGACAACTCTTGTCAATTACATCTAATGTTATTCCCTAATCAAACTTTAGCCTCTTGAATAATTGAGTCACGGCTGTGGCATGACAAACTCAATATTATAAGTCAAGTCTAACCCAACACTCCGTACAATTGAATCAGTCCCCAAAGGCCCACGGCTGTGGCACGTAACGACCTTTAGATTTTTATTCAATGTACATATCTCTATGTAATAGACAAGTATTTCTTATTTCAAAATCAAAGCCCTCGGCTGTGGCACGAAATGACAATGATTTAAAAATAAGAACTACTTTCTATTATGTTGGAAGGCTATGACCGACACAAGCCCGTTGTGTCATTGGCCAATTACTACTTGATATTATTTAATTTTAGAGGGATTATATTACGTTACAATCATAATCATATTATAAAGAGATTCTTCCTTTTAAATTAAATATTTCAAATCAATAATCAATAATCAGATGATTCCCAGATCGGGTGGAGCATTGTCAAGAGGCGTCACTTAATAACCCTTTCTTACAGATAGAAATCTGTTGTTGACAGAATCATCCTTTCTCTCATATCGAAAATTCATATTCAATTACGTGTTTCATAAACACAAGAATCTCATGATTGTATTCATAATATTATTATTAAGGTTATGAAATAATTTCACTATACTAGGTTGTCTAACAAACGCCTTATGTTCATTTAAGTTCACCTAAATCTATCATCGCATGATAAACTAAGCATATATCACATATATAAACATGAATAAACATCAAGGTAGGCATGTTATATCATCTAGCACATTAGTCTAAGCATTATACATCTCTATGTATCACATGAAGCACTTAAAAGCAATTCAAACGATCGAAAACAGCTTTAAAACACTTATGTTAGCTATAAACAGTTCGAAACAATTTCATAAAATATCATACAATATACCATTAGAAGTGTCTCGAAGAGACGAATCCAACGGCACCAAAATTGCCCAATTCTGAGCTGCCACGCGCCCGCACGCGCCGAAAGAAGGTCTCCCACGCGCCCCCACGCGCACACGCTCTGTCAGGCGCGTGTCAGAACTCGGCCCACGCGCGCCCACGCGCTACACGCGCCCAGAACCCTACGCTGACGTCAGCATGATGTCATCTGATGACATCAGCATGACGTCAGCATGACGTCACCAGCGCGTGTCTCCCACGCGCCGCGCGTGGCACGCCTGCGCGTGAGCCCCACGCGCGCGTGGTCGACGCGCGGTCCTCCCCCTTTCTGCGATTCGCCGCCGCCTGACATCGTCTCGATTGCCGTGCCGCCGTACCTTCTCTGTCTGTTCCTTGCTTTGCTTCCCGTGCCACACAGACAGCCACAGCAACCAACACAGCAGATGCATAATATATATACTTACAATTTATATATATATATGATTATTTAATTACGAATTTAATTGTAAGAACTTCAAAAATTCATAATAAAAAATCTATACATTATAAAATTATGAAAAAAATACCCAGACGATCTACAACACTTGTAGAACCCAGATCAACATTCAAAATTATTCTGAGAAACGATTTCTCATCAGACAAAATTAATGCATGATATAACTTGTAAAAATCATAATTAATTCATACAAGCACATAAAATTCTGAAATTTTTACCACAGATTTATATGTATACAACCTATGCTCTAATACCATTGTTGGATTTTAAACATAGCGGAGGCATGGTAAAACACTTTTACATATATAAAATCCAAATAAAAGCATATAAATCGTCGTAAAAACATAGGGATCGATTACTAACCTTTAATATGCGATCCAAGAGCAACGATCGGAGATCCTTAGCAGCTGCTCCTCAAACGTGAAACACTTCACCGGTATCCACCAAGAAAACGACGTTAAGGAGGAGGAGGAGGTGGAGAGAATTAGGTTTTATAAAATTTTGGGGTTTTTTGGGTTAGAATAAAAATAGGGTTTATAATAGTATATTTATAGGAAAAATTTTTAACTGAAATTTTCCCATAAATATTTTTATTATTATCCCATTTATTATTCTCATTAATAATTAAAACACCTTTTAATTATTAATCCTTTTTCTAAACACTTTAGAAATAATTCTCTCTCTTGATTTAATTTCCAAAAAATTAAATCCTTAATTAATAATGTTAAGAACTTTTCTTAATTAATTTATAATCAATTAAATCTCATTTAATCAATTATTAAATTTTCCAATTAATTATTTATTTCACAAATAAATAATTATTAGCCATTATTAATTAATTCCTCCACCATTAAATTATTCTCTTTTTATGGTGTGACCCTGTAGGTTCAATATTAAGCCAGTAGTAGAAATAAATAATAATAAAACTATTTTATCATTATTTATATAAATTCTCTAATTTATTAAATATGATTAATTAATTAATCACATTTATTCTACATCGTGAGGGATACTTCTCAGCATATCGCGACTATCCGAATAATATGAATTCATTGCTTAGAATACCAAGAACCTATTCAGTGAATAGTTACCGTACAATAAACTCCTTCTACCCTACAATGTCCCGATTAAATACAAGGCATGGATCTCGTGTCAAGCCTATCTAATTCAATCACTTGCTTACCATTTACTATGCGTAGTTCTATGCAAATTAGAAACTCCTTTCTAATTTCATTCACTCTGGCCAGAGATTCCTGAACTAGCATAAGTGGATCAGCCTTGAACATTCGCTTCCTTCACTGGAAGGGGTAGATCCTTTATTGATCATACACTATCTTCGTGTATAAATTCCTATACCCAGTAGAGCCCTAATAATTATCCCTGGAGACTAAGAACTAAACCAAAGCATAGTTCAGTGTACACAAGATGACTATGATGACCTCAAGTCTAAGGATACTTGTACAACTATCACTATGTGAACAATTGCTGACACGTGAGTGAACACCATCAATTGTTCAGCTGTGCGAGTCATGTTCTGTGAACTTATTCTATAATAAGCACCTACATACTAGCTATAGTGTCACCACACAAATGTCTATGAGAACATACATCCTTCATAATGAAGAAAGCATAGTATGTACCGATCTTTGCGGATTATTAATTACCAGTTAGTAATCCTATGATCAGGAACTATTTAAGTTTAGAGTTATCATCTTTTAGGTCTCACTATTATGATCTCATCATAATCCATAAAAAGCTTTACTCTAAACTATGGTATATCTTATTTAAACACTTAAATAGATAGAGCCCGTAATAAAAAACAAAAAAAGTCTTTTATTAATATCAATGAAATCAAAACAGATTACATAAAAAGTTATTCCTAAATCCTAATACATGATTGGACTTAGGACATATTCCTTTCACTAAAAACCCTTCAGATGTATCATCAGTATCCGCAGAACATCAGTATCAGAAGACAGTCTATTGTGAACATTAAGTATGTTCCTTATTTTGAGGGATGGACATTTGTTCGTTCTGAGTGATAGGACTTTATATATTCAGTTAGAGATATGTATCGTTTTCTATTAGTAATTGATAATGCATATCCAAGACTATTTTGTAGAAGCTGTGTATTATATAAACACAGTTTAGGTCATCACATAGTGATGAACTCTAGCATTGTACGACCTACCAGCTCTCAAGAACATCAATATTTCTTGAGAGAGTTTGTAACAGTTTTTATCAGAAATATAAAGAACTATTATATTTTTATACTTGTTCGAAACATTTATACAAATGTATCCAACCCCCTTATACAATTGTATCTTTACTAGGCAACAAGTTACATTGGACCCTTCGAGATATTAAGACGTATTGGGAAGTTAGCATATGAACTAGCCCTAACCCCGAACTTGCAATAAATTTATAATGTGTTCCATGTATCAATGCTAATGAAGTATCATCCGGATGCTAGGCACATAGTGGAATACGAGAACATGGACATACAACTATACTTGACCTATGTATAGCAACCAGTGAGGATCACGGATCAAAAGGAGCAGGTGCTTCGGAACAAGGTGATGTTCTGTGGCAGAAACATAATATAGAGGAATCGACTTGGGAACTAGAGAGCGCGATGCTAGAAAATTATCCCCATTTATTTTCTATCTCCAGGACGGAATCCTTTTTAGGAGGGGAGATTGTAAAAACCCCAATTTTTGAAAATTTTTGTAATCCTGATGAATAGTAAGTTTTGCTGATTTTTGCTGATTGTGGAAAATTATCAGACCACCCTATGTAAGAGTTCTTTTATAGAAATTATGAGATCGTATTAGTATTCCATAATTTAAATGATTGAATGTAAAGGTCGTCAAAATTCGAATTCGAATTCTAACACTTTGATTTTTCCCGAAAATCCACCAGATATCGAAGGAATTAAGTATAAGGTAACATGATTAAAAGAAATTCAATTGAAGGATTATAATAGAGGATCATAAAAGAAATATACAATATTCAGAAAGGTTTAGGGAAAACCAAGTAATAAGATCCCATATATTATCCCTCAAACAATCAACGAGAACGAGAGTTAAGCGAACCATAAAACAAATAATCGACCAAGGGTCAAGCTTATGCAAATAAAAAGGGGATTAACCAAGCAATTAAGTACTAATCAAAGAGATTAGAGAAGTATGACATCATCAAACCATACGAATGAGACAAATGGCTAACTAGTGATGCAAGCAAGATGATGTATGCAAATTAGGAAGATATTTGTTCAAGGATCATCCTCATCCAAATATTCTAATCACATTATTAGCCAAGTAATTAACCAAGCTAATTCATTACAGAAAAACCAAGGCAACAAGCAAGCAAAGCTCTCTCCTTTTCATGCAAAAAAAGAAGCTTTGGCCTTTTTTTTTAAAAACCAAAGTCCAAGCTCCACTTCTTACTAATTTACAAGGTATTTATCCTAACTTCTCCTTCATTAGTTACATGCATCCTAGAAATCATAGCCTCAAATTCCATTCCTAGATATTTATAATAATTTATCCACAAAGATGGTAAATATTGTTTTCAAAAAACTAATTTTATTTTCTTGATTTTAATGGAAAGATCAAGGTTGTTTAAGAGTAGATCAAGGCTCCCATAGGCATTTCAAGGCTCTTGCATTGTTTAGAAGCTCCAAGAAAGGTATAACTCTTCAATCCCTTAGTATTAACTTGATTAGTTTGAGTTTTTATGATGATTGGATGATGGATTAAGTGTAGTAGTTGTTTAAGCATGTTTAGATCTTCGATTGATTAAGTTGTTTTGTGGATTTTGTAGATGTGAATGATACTTGTTAGATTTGAAGTTCTTGATCACATTTTGACTTAGTTTAGATGTATAAGTTGAGATCTTGAGTTATTGTTGTAATGATAAGGTTTTGGATCCTGAGTTGTTGATGAATTGTGGTTGTTTGGTGTAAATTAGTATGGTTACAATATGGGAACCGTTAACGTATAGTCGTCGTAACTAGGTTTTTCTAGAGACTATTTTTATACATAACTTTTGGACCCAAACACCCACTGCTATGAACTAACCAGTGCCATGCTTAGATATTTTATGATTTAAGTTTCGTTTTGATATGTGGATTTCTTTAATCGGATTTACAATTAAGGAGAAACGACCGTTTTAAGTAACGGCATTTCGCGAACGAACCCGTACCCCTCGTATAACTTTGAGACCATGTTTAAGACTCCTAAAATACTTATCGAAACATGAAACAATTATTTAAAGTTGCTTAGGCAGTTAGTAAAGTCCTCGCAAAGGAATTCACCTTAAAATGTTTAACGGTAAATTTTATAAAAATATTAGAGTCGAGGGTACGCGAGCGACTAACGTAAACCTTTAAGCGTGAAAGTGAGCGTTAGGATTGCATGGCTATAGTCTAGTTTCTTAAGCAACAGAGGATTAATTCTGGTTTATGTTGTTGTTTATAGGTTACCGGACCCATTCTAAGCTCATTACCACCCCACGACACTCAGACAAGTTTTCTACCCCTATTACTGTTGTGATGATATATATATATGCGTTATCTTGAGAGAACTGCATGAGTACAGTTAGAAAAATCTTGCGATATATATATGCATATATGTTTTGGGAAGCATATTGATAAGATATATATATATATATATATATATATATATATATATATGCGTGCATGTTTTGAAATCGTGGTACTTTATTGTCAAATACAATTGCTTTTAAGTAGAGCTTACAAGCTACATAATACATATGCTAGTATTTAGCGATATTTTGCGTATCCCCTTAGAGTAGGGCATACAAGTTCAACAGTGTACCTAAACTGGGAAGCGATGTTCCCGAGTACATTATATATAGTTTTTAAAATTATTAATCGAATAATACTTATTCGATAGTTTTAAATTATAAGTGAATATTATTTTATGAGTATTCCTTTAAGATTTTTGTTACGATCAAAGATTATTTTGATATTTCACATGGAGATTCTACTTATGAAACTTATTTTATTTATTAAATGAATATTATTTTTGAATATTAATTCGAGGACTTATGACTCCGCTTATTTTTTTAAATAGTATTCTTTATTTCCTTAAAGAATAATGTGTCGATACTCGTCTAATAATTTTGAAAATGATTGATATTATTTAAATCATCCTTACTTTAAATATTTTCAGAGATTATTTTTAAACTTTATCAAAACCATTTTCAAAAGAATAGAGAGGACCCCAAATCCCGTTTTTAAGTTTGAATCTTCGTTATAAAGGGGTTTTAAATATTCGCTCAAAACTAGGGGATCCTTCTTAGTGTTGTATTTTCATATTCGCAACGAAGTTGTTGAATAGATAAAGAGGTTTTTGATTACTTACCCAACAGCGGGAAGTAAATCCTTAGAACAAGTTTAATCCATTAACAGGCATCGCCTGGGAAATTTTCAGTGAGTTTTCCTTTCCAACTAGATACGGCTTCTTGGTGGAGCCATATCAACTCTGAATCGTAGAACTAGAATAAAATACAAGTTTTACTTGGGGAAAAGGGAGACGAGCTTTATGTTTCAGAGTCATGGAGTTCATCCGAACTAGGAGTTGCGTAAGTGGCCGAGTGATGCCGGCCCAGCCTTATTTTATTGGCCCAAATGGCCCGGAAGTTCCGCTGAGACGGTCCATTCCTTAGGAGTTCATCGTTCGATTGATAAATAAATCCGACTGTTCTCCTATACATGTAGAAAATTAAGGGGTTATACTAGTACGACTGATCATCGTAAGTTCTCTTCCTGGAATGACAAACTCCCATAATGAGTTCACAATCCAGTCTGGATATCTTTACAACACTACCCAGAGCACTTCGATAGAAAGGCTATGGCTGGGTGACGGATGAGTGCTGGCAGGGTCAAGCTTTCAAAATGATGTTTTCATCAAATGAAGTATCTTGTAACTTCATTTATAAGATAAACTTTCGAAAACTGTTGATAATTTGAAAAGTAGTAGTTTCAAAGAGTTTGTGGATAAGATATATGATTATATTGAAGTATCTCGTAACTTCACCTTTTAAAACTTGTATCTAGTTAATGTTACTTTATGCATAATAAAGACTTTCAGTAAGATATTGATTAAAATGCATTGCATTGTTAATCATAATATACATGCTATTTTGTGAGCTGTATTGCTCACTCTTGCTTTGTTCATTCATCACACAACATCAGCTAGGCAAGATGGCAAGACTTGAGCAAACCCACCGCAAGAGCGTGGGAAGCGTCCCGTGTAACACCCCAAATCCGGGGTCAAGATTTGGTGTCACTAAATAATCTTTACATAATATAATATAATATACAAATAACCCCTTAAAACCGGATCGTTTACAGGTTATGGTATGAAACAAGAATCTAACCTTCTATAACCACAACAACTAAAATACAAATTTAAATACCTTTGTACTAATTCCCTTGTCTAATTTTTCTAACATCTTCATCCTCTTATAGCAGAGATCTTTCTAACTTCTGCTGTCTATTCAAATCTATTTTTTTATCCTTGTTTGTTTCTGAAAAAATAAGAATTTACAAAGCAAGAGTGAGCCAAAAATGCACAGCAAGTATATAACTGAGTTCCAAGCATCAATATCAAAGGAAAATTTTTGGACAAAATCTTTAAATAACTTTAAACAATTCTATTTATTTGAGGGAGTTGAGCGAATAAACATTGGTTGTTACCAGCCCTTAATTATAAATCAAAAGTGACAAGCAATTCCCAGATTCATCTCCTAAATCAGGATTTTGTCCGGTTTTGGAATCGTAAAACTTTTTGAGAGAGAATGTCGTTAATAATGGAGATCAACAATAAATTAGACTGGACACTAGTTCACACCTATATCCTGCTGATCAGCCAGGATACTGTGTAGATCTATATCTCACTATATAGATCCAGTTGGGTACCCAGACACTATCCCCCAAGGGTCCGGTCCATCCCCAGCCCATAGGGTTCAGCTCATCACTGGCCCACACAGTAACCATCCAGCCCGTAGAGTATTTTGATGTCAAATCATTTTGATTTCAAAACATCCCAATTCAGGGTCCGCAAATAACCCGGAAGAATAGGTATTTGCTCGAGAGATCAATCGATAATATAGGAACAATAATAAAAGGGGCTTGCATAATTAAAAGTAATTGCAGTGAAATATAAAATAGTTAACTATTCTGAACTTAGAATAGGAATGAGGTATTTGTAGTATTTTACGAGAAAAGAAAGGAATACTTGCCTTGATACGCTTTAACCATCATTACGGGGTGACTTTGGTTCGAATTGAATGTTCGACTTTATCGTCAAACCACTACCCTATTCTGGATATGATCCCAACACTCAGGTCCTTCGATTGGAACCTTGCTGAGTTGGACAACTAACCACCAGATCACTCTTAATCCGATGTCAATCCTCGGGTCTTCCGACTAGGACCTACAGGGTTGAAATACCCTAATTTAAATAATCGTTTAAGCTTAATATAATGTCACTATCACTTCTAACCATACAATTTCATATCCCGATTCATATTATCAAAATACACATAGCAATCATGGTTCACATCTTCGAAATTCGGTTCGGTATTTATTTTCGGAAAGTACGTATTTTCATCGTCCTGAAAAATAGGGTAATCGATTATTCACAAAATATCTTGTCACGCCACATAATTAGATTTTGTCTAATATAAGTATATATCTTCGTTTGACGTCTTCGATAATTATAGGTTACGTTCCCGTGTTTTCGGAATTATTTTCCCGAAAATTGGGCAGCGTCTCCTTTATTTATCGGCCTACCCGTCGAAACAATTCGACGTCAATCAGAACAACAAATAACAATCCACAACCAACAATCCCAATATTCAAGTATCCTAATCACAATACGAATTCAATCATTAATTATTATTATTCGTATTTTTGTGTTTTTATTCGTAGGACTCAGATTATATCACCACAGTCCACCGTCGGCTCACCGAGGCTCATCACCGACGGAGGTAAAATTTGCGGGTTCCCGATTATTCCGGGCTTCCGACACAAATTCCACCGATTAAATTAATATTATTAGTATCTTTTCTCGGACAAACAATATATATATATATAATTTTTCTTTTCATAAGTCTTAATCAATTAATTTGTGCAGAGAATGAAATAAATAATAAAATAGATTCCCACAGCACACGCACACGCGCGTGCAATAGCACCGAACAACAGAACACATCGGCACCGGAAAAAGGAAGAGACAAGCGGAAATTGAACGCCAAGAACACACAAACGCTCGCAATCCGCACACACACGCACACAATCAACACAAACATGCACACAATTAACACATACACACATACGAGGACCAGGCACACAAAGTTAGCAGCACACGCGCCTCAACCTCGCCGGAGCGGCGAAGGGAGGCGACGGAGATGCAAGAAACAGGGAGAAACTGGGACAAGGGTGGGCGAAATTACCGAATACAGAGCCACGAACAACTCGGAATCGAGTTGTGATAAGGAAAAAATGAACAAGGATGGGGGCAGCTGTGATTTGCCATGAAGAAAAGAGGAGAGAGACACAAAAGAGACTAGAGAGAGAGAAATGAGAGAGACAGTCATGTATATCTGTGTTTGTGTATTTGTTTTGTATTTTTATGATTATCCGGTTTTTTTAATTATGTTCTGATTCGTTTCCTCACAAATTAACGAAGTAGTTGCACGACAAATTTGTCAAAAATTTATAAATTACATACCACCATTCTCGGAATATTCAAAAGTTGACAAAATAAAATTTTTATGATTTTTGAATCATTTTTGGAACTTACATCAGACCTATATTTAAACGAATTTATGAATAAACACACGAGTAAATAAAAGACAGAAAATTACCGGAATAATTTTGAAATTCTCAAAATATTCCAAACTTAATAAAATATGGATTTCATAATTTTTGAAGAATTTTGGAATTAAATACTCATTTTAGAATTAAATGAAATCAGAAAATTATTTAAAGATAAATAATTGATAAAATATTGATTTCTGAATTTTACAAATTCCTAAAAATAAACATTAAAATTATAAAGCATAAAAATAATTTTTGAAACAATTTTAAAATTTATGAGAATAAATATTCAATTAAATCACTTTTAAAAGCAACAACAAAATCATACAATTTAATAATTAATTATACCAATAATCCTTATATCCAATAAATCACAAACAACTAATAATAAAGCAATGCACGGCTGACAGAACCATCAAGTATTTTATTTATTTAGTAATTCCATAATTACACTTATATATTAGATTCGAAAATAGATTACTTAGTCGATAAGTAACTATAAAACGATGCAATTTTCATACCAGATTTGGATAATTATCAAAACAAAACTTCTTATAAAACACTTTATATGAAAATAAAGTAATATTATCCTGTATTTCGAGAATACGGGTTTTATCGATCTATAAAATGATTAGCGTATTGAAAACTTTACGCCGGGACCCATACAGGCCAAACCGTACCCCGGATCAAAAAAGTCAAGACACGGAAAGTGTTCAGAATCATTAGATTCGGTTATGAACGAGTTTTATGAACAATTCCGGGTTGTAAAAACGCAAAAATGGTTGAAGTGGGACGATTTCAAATTCTAAAAAGTAATTTTATAATTACTTAAAAATAATCATTATTAATGCTATAAATCCTTATGAAATCATATAATGATCCAAAAATTGCCACAAAAATACCAAAATTATCTTTGTTTAATTCTGGATAATTAAAAATTTAAAAATCCAAATTTTATCATATATAAACACCCAAATATTAATACCAGTCATCAAATAATTCACCAAAATTTACGTAATAATCAAATAATAATTATTTATTGATAAAAATAATTATACGATATTTCCCGGATGTTACATCCTTCCCCCTTAAAAGGATATTGTCCTCAAAATCATGCTAAGGAACAGACAACGATACTTTTCGAGTATCTCACTTAGAATTTCTCAGAACTCATCACTTTAATCACTATTCAACGGTCTCCTACCGATATTGAATCTATCAGTTACTCACGTAACCTGACTCAAATCTCCATTTCATACATATGGAGCTAAATTACTCTTCCTGGTTATATACATATAAACGTCTTATGAACTCGTTATACCTGTGACAAGGCCAACTCATTCGCAATCGTTCTACCTATCTTACCGTCTCAAAGGATGAACTTAATTTATATTAATCTTTTTCTTCTTTCTAATTCTAATAATTCGTGCTCATGAATGCTTCCCATTTTCACTAGCTGTTCTACTTCACTTCCCATGTCTCTTTTTGCTCAATTAGCCTGACTTGTGATCGCTTTCAATCGTATTCGAGAACCTTTAATCGACCTCACGTACCTTTCATTCATCTGTGAATCATATACTGAACTCTTGGCATCTTCGATTTCTAAATGTCTTAAGTCCATTCTAAAATTTAAAATTAAAAAGAAAATATCGACAATTGCATTTAACTCACCACTAAATAGTATACCTCAATTTCTTTTTAATCACTGTCGAGTATATCCATCGAGCGAGAATCTTTTACTATCTGAAAGAAAATATATTAATTTGGAATGGGCTGAATCATAAATTTATTCAATAACACCCCATACTGAAGTCAACATCAATCATCTATATTAATACCACCCTTAATATTTAACAACAAGTAAGTATCAGCATAAATCAGAAACTAAATCAAAACCTGAACTTAATTTCTAACTTTTCCAATTCCTTTTCCAATTCCCCAGCAACCTTAATGATATTCACTATTTCTTTTCTACTCAAGACATTTGTCCCTAAATGGACTTTTCCTGGTTGGTAGTTAATCATGCAACTGTAGCTCATAATCAATTCTGACCATAATTCATACCTTTGAAGCTTAGAATGCAGTTGCTACTTTTAACTCTTCGCGGACATATCTTCAGGCATTCAACTTGGTCTTCCTTAGTCCTCGAATGGGCGAGGATGTTATCAATAAATATAATTACATAATCCAAATACTCCTCATACACTATGTTCATTTAATCCTCAGAAATGACTGGTACATTTGTTAATCCAAATAATATCATCAGAACTCATAATGCCTAAACCTTACTCAAAACACAGTCTTTAGTATGACCTCAGGCTTATCTTTAGCTGACGGTAGCCTGATCTTAGGTCATCCTTTAAAGACCAACATGTTTCTTTAATTGAATACTATAAATAATCATTTCTATGTAGGAGTTACTTATTCATATTCGTCAACTTTTTAAACTTCTGATAATCAGTGTGTAACTTCATACATCCATTTTTCTTTTCTATGACCACATTAGTGCATAACGTGAAATACACCTTATCTCATTATCCCTTCATCCCACAATCCTAAAGTTTCCTTAACTAATTACTTGATTCCTACTAGGCCATACAATACAGGGCTTTGACACCATCCCGACTCTGTTCAGTAATCAATGAGGAATTTTATCTCATTCTCCGAGGTAACCCTGGTAAATCATCCGTTAGAACCATCGGGACTTCATTTTAATTCTAGGGAATTCTGATATAAAATTTATTACAATGCTTTTCTCTGACATTTTTCCACATATAACGTTCTTTCTTTTCTTCATGCCAAATTACCAGAAGGTCGTCTTCTATCTTTATATTTTGTATCAGATTCCTGGAGTAACCTGAATTTCCCGAGTTGCCACGATTTAACCAACTCCCATTTATTTATTCATTATATATATATATATATTCTGCTTTATTCATGTCTATCTATCCATGAATGGTATAATTCTTTTTAGTTCAGCACAGTTCATAGCATTTCCCACACTTCTGTCAACATATTAATCAAATCGATTAATTAAAATTTATACTTGAATCTGGTAACAAGCTACTATCTCCTTGAAGCAATAACACACTTATTTCCCCGGATAACGTATTTAACAATAAAAGGATAATCAGGTTTGGTTAAACTATTCCTAGAAATTCAAATAACGCTTTCTTCATCTCTGGTTTTCAAATGATTTTACTATAACATCTCTTAACGAACTTTATTCATTTTGACATCATTACACTATCATACTCATTCTTTGCTACTGGTTTTGGTTCTTCAGTAAATGTGACATTTACTTACATGCCCATCCATTTTTGTTCTTATGTCAAGCCCACCAATATCCTCGTTTAATCTTCCCTATTTACGCGTATTCTTTGAATGAAATTCCTATCTCCAATTATCGGCGTTTCACTTCATTTTCATATCAGTTTTGGCACAACTAACGTTCACAACTTTCTTATATCCTGGACCATTTTATAAAATTTCTTTATCATCCTTTTGATTCCACTTCTTTTATTAATTAGATCTCCATTCTCATCATTCTTTATTTCTTTTAAACATGAGGAATCTCTTTTCCTTGATAATACTAATATGTTCATTATTAGATAAGCCATTTCTGGAGTTAACACTGGAATGAAGGCTATTATTTATAATATTTAAATTCTTACTAACAGAATTATTAAAATTCATCGGTAGCTATTTTCTTAGCCTCGCTTAAATCATCACTGATCGCATATTTGGATTTCCCCAATTGATCAACATTTCTTTTTCGTGAGTTCACATGCGAACTTCATCAGTCTCCGTCTTACATCGGATACTTGTATTTGCGAGTTTTCCACTATTTTACAGTAACTTCCATTAAATCGTCAGTCAACATAGGTATACATCCAAGTCCTTCCTGGAACGCTATTACTGATGATAAAATCTCTTTGCTCTATCTTCAACCTTCAATTCTTGAAAATATTCTTCTCACTAGCATGTATCAATAACTTTCTGTTCCTCTTGTTTATCGAAAAAGGCATATTCCTCTAGATAAAATCTCGCACAGACTTGCAGTAACATCACGCTAATTCTACCAGACATCCAATTTCTTCTAAGATCTTTACATCCTCCAAATTTTTAATTGCTTTGATTCTGGATCTGAAAATCTTGTCATAATTTGACTTAATCTAATTGGAATCGATTTCCATTTAACTGACCATTAGTTGGTGAAGGTAATCAATTAACTCTTTTAATTGATCAATTAAACCAAGTAATGACTAGCTAAATGAAATCAAAGATCAATTACATAAAGTCGATTTGGTCATAACAACCTTTTCCAATAACCGAGATCGTAATCATTTGGAAGTACCAATAAGAATGAAAATATACTTCTTTATCCTTAGAAGTAGGGTAATTTCTGAAAATTTGGGCAGCACTTCCCCTATACCATCGACTACTAGTCGGACTCAAGCCGACACTATCAATCAACCAAATTATCCACACTCATATCCATCCACTTCCATTAACCAAATTCGTCAATTTAACATAATTCAGAATACATCATGCTGATAATCATATGTACTACTGACATAACATACATCTTTTAATTGAACTAAAGTCATAAACAACAATTATTAATATAACCATGTATTTTTCAGTTCTTTCAGAATATTATAAAATGTTACTAATGAGCTTAAAATTATCTTGTTGTTTCTCAAAAATTTTATTTCGCGATTCTTTTAACTTATTTCATGCCATTACTAATTATGTATAGTTACTTTTAAGAATTATGCCGCATCCTTCAACTAATCAGACCAGTCCTCTATTTTTGACGATACACACTCAATTTCATTAACTAATTTGTTTATATTTTAATAACCACACATGGTCTTAATTATCATCATCACAATCTGGTGAAAACTCAATCATCAGATCAATATTTCTTAAAAGGTTTCACAGTCGAATCACCATTACTTTATCTCCACTTATGTTCCCGTATCGAACTTTCATCACTGGCCGGGTTATGGGTATTAAATTCATCATAACTTATTTACTCAAGTTAGAGAACCTCACAATTTCTTGAAGAACACGTTCGAATTTGCTTGCAATTAAGATTTCTTTGATCTTGAATCTTCACGACAAACATCTTCCCGCGACGAAGGGATGCTTCACGTATTAATTGCCTGTCTGAGTTATCGTTCAGAATTCCTTGATCTTCGGTTGTCATCCCGACACTCGTTCGCTTTGTCTGATGTACACAGCTTTACTTCCTTATTTTATAATTAATTTATTTATTACAGTTCACTAACTATTCTTTTCACGCCGAAATCTTCTGATTTGTAGTGCATCGCGTTAACGCACTCTACCGTACTGATTAGATCCTTGTAACAAGAATACTGTCTGACTTGATGTCTTTGTCACAACCACGTTATCGGTGAATTCGTTCTTCCTCGCCCGCAGATGTCCACCATTTATCGGCTCGCAATCATACCTATATTCGACCTATAATTCTATCTGCTACACAGGACTATTCTATTTCTTTTTAAGATCGTCAAAGAATAGACTCTACACAAAAAGAGAGTTTGTGTATATGTTTTTGATTGAAAAACTGGGTAAAGAACAACAATACAACAAAACAATTGAGAGAATCTGTAAGTCAATAAATTGAAGGAAGAAGAATGGGTGAAGATTTAGATATGAATGAGACAACCATATTTCTACTCAAGATGGCTAGTCTTTCATACTATATGGCATACAACACATGATTAGGTGGCGTCCCACCCAACTCTTCGTCATTCTGATAAAGCGTCACATCACAACACTGTTTGTCTCAATCAAGAAGCAATATTTTGAGAAGAGAAATAATCCAGAAGGAATACAATAAATTTTCTTTCGTTCTCGCCTCATATAATTTATTACTACAAGAAGCTCGTACGTATTCAGGAATCAAGAAGAATATATGTCATCGTATTAGAGGAAAGAATGACAGTGTTGGTCACCATCCATGCTTCAATTAATATACCTTCAAGGATCATTCGAATAACAGATTCACAACTTAGTCACATCATCACTTCGGAATGTCATCCGAAAATGCCTTCACATTAAATGCTTTAATAATTCGATCATAATTGCGTCCATATGAAATTTATAATCACTGCTTCCAATTTCACCTATGCCACATAGAATAATCATCGATTACGTAACGCCTCAACTTCGTCGATAGAAATACAATTCTTCTCTAATCATCTGGAAGAGTCTTCCATTTCCTTCAATCATCCTCTGTCTGTTCGAATCACACATCTTGTTAAATTTTAATTATTTCATGAATTGGGTAAATAAGGTTTTAACATGTTGATTGAATTATAAATATTATTAAACAAAATTTAAGTTCGTCTTTCACGGAAAAAAATTAAACTTTCTTACAGTTAGTGGGTCTACTTGGTCCTCCAAACTAACAACACTGAGTCTAGATTCATTATCCTTTTAGGTCATTTTCTATTTATAATAACAAGAACCTAAGTAGTACTTCGACAACCAAATTACGAAACTCATTTTATGCAAGGATCTTCTGAAAGTTGATTAAGAAAATCTTTTTCAAAATCTCATTTTAAAATTTTGAAAATCAAATTATTGGTCATCATTACTATATAAGTTAGTTGCTATTCTTATAATCCGCGAATGAGATATCTAATTAAAAGAGCACCCATGTAAAAGTTTCTCCACTTTGGTATGTCTTCTATTTCTCCTTGGATTCTGTTCGTATTTATTAGTCGATGAAATTTCCTCTACCGTTGTATACCATTTTTATTCATAACTCTAACCCAATGTTGACGTCTGCCACTGACTTTGAGATTCTCGTCGTCGTTCTTGATGTTATACTTACAACCACTAATGCAATTCAACATTCTGTCTATAGATAAGATCGCATCTTCTTGCTAGTTTTACCTATACCTAATAAGGTAGATATCATTCCTTGTGCAGCGCCCGCTAAGCGATAAGAATCTTCTCGCAACGGTGGTGCCTTTGAAACTTGCAAATTTGACTCTTCATCAGCTTCAATCAACTCGTTGCCTTCAGTGTCGAGCCTGTCCTACTACCTAATTCTAAGTTAAATCATACTAGAACTCACCTAGCTTTCCTTATATGAATTCTCACAAGAATCAATTGAATTTTTCTTTAAAACCACCTAAAAAGTAGGGTAACGTACCCAGTCTCCGTCGAGCTGTCGACTCCTCATTACTCTATGAAAGGAATATGTCCTAAGTCCAATCATGTATTAGGATTTAGGAATAACTTCCTGTGTAATTTGTTTTGATTTCATTGATATTAATAAAAGACTTGTTTTGTTTTTATTACGGGCTCTATCTATTTAAGTGTTTAAATAAGATATACCATAGTTTAGAGTAAAGCTTTTTATGGATTATGATGAGATCATAATAGTGAGACCTAAAAGATGATAACTCTAAACTTAAATAGTTCCTGGTCATAGGATTAATAACTGGTAATTAATAATCCGCAGAGATCGGTACATACTATGCTTGCTTCATTATGAAGGATGTCTGTTCTCATAGACATTTATGTGGTGACACTATAGCTAGTATGTAGGTGCTTATTATGGAATAAGTTCACTGAACATGACTCGCACAGCTGAACAACTGATGGAGTTCACTCACGTGTCAGCAGTTGTTCATATAGTGATAGTTGTACAAGTATCCTTAGACTTGAGGTCATCATAGTCATCTTGTGTACACTGAATTATGCTTTGGTTTAGTTCTTAGTCTCCAGGGACAATTATTAGGGCTCTACTGGGTATAGGAATTTGTGCACGAAGATAGTGTATGATCAATAAAGGATCTACCCCTTCCAGTGAAGGAAGCGAATGTTCAAGGCTGATCCACTTATGCTAGTTCAGGAATCTCTGGCCAAAGTAAATGAAATTAGAAAGGAGTTTCTAATTTGCATAGAACTACACATAGTAAATGGTAAGCAAGTGATTGAATTAGATAGGCTTGACACGAGATCCATGCCTTGTATTTAATCGGGACATTGTAGGGTAGAAGGAGTTTATTGTATGGTAACTATTCACTGAATAGGTTCTTGGTATTCTAAGTAGTGAATTCATATTATCCGGATAGTCGCGATATGCTGAGAAGTATCCCTCACGATGTAGAATAAATGTGATTAATTAATTAATCATATTTAATAAATTAGAGAATTTATATAAATAATGATAAAATAGTTTTATTATTATTTATTTCTGCTACCGGCTTAATATTGAACCTACAGGGTCACACCATAAAAAGAGAATGATTTTATGGTGGAGGAATTAATTAAGAATGGCTAATAATTATTTATTTGTGAAATAAATAATTAATTGGAAAATTTAATAATTGATTAAATGAGATTTAATTGATTGTAAATTAATTAAGAAAAGTTCTTAATATTATTAATTAAGGATTTAATTTTTGGAAATTAAATCAAGAGAGAGAATTATTTCTAAAGTGTTTAGAAAAAGGATTAATAATTAAAAGGTGTTTTAATTATGAATGAGAATAATAAATAGGATAATAATAATAATATTTATGGGAAAATTTCAGCTGCAAATTTTGCCTATAAATACAGTATTATAGACCCTATTTTTATTTGAACCTACGAACCCCAAAAACCCAAAAAGTTTGGAAAACCCAATTCTCTCCACCTCCTTCCTCCTCCTTAACATCGTTTTCTTGGTGGATACCGGTGGAGTGCTTCACACTTGAGGAGCAACTGCTAAGGATCTCTGATCGTTGTCTCTGAATTATTTTAAAGGTTAGATTCGATCCCCTCATTTTTACCACGATTTATATGCTTTTATTTGGATTTTATATGTGTAAAAGTGTTTTGCCATGCCTCCGCTGCGATTAAAATCTAGCAATGGTATCAGAGCATAGGTTGTATGCATAAAGATCTATGGTAAAAATTTCAGAATTTTATGTGCTTGTATGAATTAATTATGATTTTTACAAGTTATATCATGGATTAATTTTGTCTGATGAGAAATCGTTTCTCAGAATAATTTTGAATGATGATCTGGGTTCTACAAGTGTTGTAGATTGTCTGGTTATTTTTTTCATAATTTTATGATGTATAGATTTTTTATTATAAATTTTTGAAGATCTTGTAATTAAATTCGTAATTAAATAATCATATATATATAAATTGTAAGTATATATATATTGCATTTGTTTGTCTGCTGTTGTTACTGTTGTTTGCACGGAGATTAAATACAAAGCACAGTACGGCAAAAGAGAAGTCAGGCGCGCACGGCGTTCGAGGAAAAAGACGGCGGCTGCTGTAAAAGAAAAAAAAAAGGGTGTCGTGCATTCCGGGAATGCGTTACACACCTGTGGCGCATTCGCGGAATGCGTTACACCTTTTAATGGCTTAAAAGGGTTGTAACGCATCACCGGAATGCGTTACAGGGCTTGTAACGCGTTCCTGTAATGCGTTACAGCCCGACTATCCACATTAAATTTGATTTTCTGGGAGTTTCGTAACTCCGTTTTGGGCGTGCAATATACCGTTGGATTCGCTTTTCCGAGACGGATCTAATGGAGTGATCAATTTTAGTTTATATAAAAGTTTTGAACTGTTTATATTTCCGGAAGTGTTTTAAAGCTGTTTTTAACTGTTTTAACTGCTTTTAAATGCTTCATGTGATACATAGAGATGTATAATGCTTAGACTAATGTGCTAGATGATATAACATGCCTACCTTGATGGTTATTCATGTTTATATATGTGATATATGCTTAGTTTATCATGCGATGATAGATTTAGGTGAACTTAAATGAACATAAGGCGTTTGTTAGACAACCTAGTATAGTGAAATTGTTTCATAACCTTAATAATAATATTACGAATACAATCATGAGATTCTTGTGTTTATGAAACACGTAATTGAATATGAATTTTCGATATGAGAGAAAGGATGATTCTGTCAACAACAGATTTCTATCTGTAAGAAAGGGTTATTAAGTGACGCCTCTTGACAATGCTCCACCCGATCTGGGAATCATCTGATTATTGATAATTGATTTGAAATATTTAATTTAAAAGGAAGAATCTCTTTATAATATGATTATGATTGTAACGTAATATAATCCCTCTAAAATTAAATAATATCAAGTAGTAATTGGCCAATGACACAACGGGCTTGTGTCGGTCACAGCCTTCCAACATGATAGAAAGTAGTTCTTATTTTTAAATCATTGTCGTTTCGTGCCACAGCCAAGGGCTTTGATTTCGAAATAAGAAATACTTGTCTATTACATAGAGATGTGTACATTGAATAAGAATCTAAAGGTCGTTACGTGCCACAGCCGTGGGCCTTTGGGGACTAATTCAATTGTACGGAATGTTGGGTTAGACTTGACTTAGAATATTGAGTTTGTCGTGCCACAGCCGTGACTCAATTATTCAAGAGGCTAAAGTTTGATTAGGGAATAACATTAGATGTAATTGACAAGAGTTGTTTGCTTATTGAACATTACGTGGCGTTTCGTGCCACAGCCGGGGTTGTGTAATGGAATGTAGGATCCCTATTCCCACTAGCATTATGAATGCTTAATTTTTCACGTAGAGGGTTGAATAAATTAGATAAACTAGTGGGAGCCACTTATGAATAAAGACCCGATTCATATAGTGTTTTAAAATGAAATCGAATATTTGCTAAGTGTTGTTATGTGTTTATCATTTACAGATTTACAATATACATTATGTCTTCTGCACTATCACTCAGGAGCATACTGGATGCTCACAAATTGACTAGTCCTAATTATGCTGACTAGCTTCGAAACTTGAGGATTGTTCTCTGAATTGAGAAGCTGGAATACGTGATTGACTCACCTAAGCCTACTGAACCTGCTAGTGATGCACATAATGATGAACATGTTGTGTATCGTAAGTGGTTAGATGATGCAAATGTTGCTCAATGCATCATGCTAGCTTCCATGAACATTGAGCTACAGAAGCAACATGAGCATATGGATGTTCACACTATCCTCATGCATCTACAAGAGTTGTATGATGTGGCAGGGAGGACAGCTCGATATGAGATATCGAATGAGTTGTTCGATTGTAGGATGTCTGAGGGATCATCTGTGAATGACCATGTACTTAAGATGATCAATTTGATTGAACGTCTTGGACAACTTGGTTTTGCCATGGATGGGGAGCTGAGCCAAGACCTGGTCTTGCAATCGCTTCCGAGTTCGTTCTCGCAGTTTGTTGTGAACTTTCACATGAATAAGTTGGATGTCAGCCTGCCTGAACTCCACAACATGTTGAAGACTGCGGAATCGAATTTCCCCCCTAAGAAGAGTTCTGTTCTTCTAATTGGTGAAGGTTCTAGTCCTAAGAAAAGGAAGAGGAACCCTTCCAAGAAGAAGAAAGTAGGTGAAGAAAATCCGGTTCCACCAAAAGCTGAAGACCCCAAGAGCAAAGTTGTTTGCTTTCACTGTAATAAGGTGGGGCACTGGAAGAGTAACTGCAAGGTTTACCTTGCAGAATTGAAGAAGAAGAAGGGTAGTGAGAGTGCCGCTTCTGATTCAGGTATGTTCATGATAGAAGTGAATATGTCATTAAGCCAAATTTCTACTTGGGTATTAGATTCCGCCTATGGTTCTGACATCTGCAATTTGTTGCAGGGACCAAGGAGAAGTAGGACTCTTGAGGAAGAGGAGGTGATTCTACTGATGGGAAATGGAGCAAGAGTTGCTGCTGAAGATGTAGAATCATTTCATTTACATATGCCTACGGGCAGGACTATTGTTTTAAATAATTGTTATTTTGTTCCCTCGATTGTGAGGAATATTATTCCCATGTTAGACTTGGCTGGATTTTCATTTATTATTGAGAATAATGAATGTTCTATTCTTAGAGATAATATTCTTTATGGACGTGGTACTTTAAATAATGGTCTGTATAAATGTGACATAATTTACTTCAGATTAAACAAACTAATAAAAGAAAAGGGATGATGAAAATCTCACTTCATTGTGGCACTGCAGTCTCCATTTAGTAGACATGGAGAGAGGGCTGCAATTTGCTAGGAATGGTACACACAGATGTATGTTGACCAATGTCTAAGCAAGCCATGGGTGGATTTTCAAACTTCATTACTTTCATAGATGATAGATCTAGATTCGGATATGTGTTTGATGAAACATAAGTCTGAAGCCTTTGAAAAGTTCAAAGAGTATAAGTATGAAGTGGAGAAACAAACCAAACAGAGTATTATAATTCTTCGATTAGATCGAGGTGGTGAATACTTTAATGGAGTGTTTCTAGATTATCTCAAAGTAAATGGTATAGTCTCCCAGTGGACTCCTCCAGATTGGTATCTGAAAGGAGAAATCGAACTTTATTAGACATAGTTCGGTCCATGATGAGCTATGCAAATCTTCCAGTATTCCTATGGGGTTATGCATTGGAAACCTCAGCATATTTACTGAATATGGTGCCTTCCAAATCTGTTCCTCAAACTCCGTATGAGATATGGAAAGAAAGGAAACCGAGTCTTAAACACGTTAAGATTTGGGGATGTCCAGCTTATGTCAAGAAAGTTGACCCATATAAGCTGGAATCTCGATCTGTAAAATGTAGTTTTGTGGGATATCCTAAAGAGACTTCAGGGTATTACTTTTACACCGATCATCGGGTGTTTGTCTCCAGACATGCTACCTTCTTGGAAAAGGAGTTTATTTTTGAAGGAAACAGTGGGAGCAAAATTGAACTTGATGAAGTTCAAGAAGCACAAACTACTACGGTTCAACTGGAAACACCTGTTCTGACTGAACAACCTTTTGTGGAACAGCCCATTCATAGATCAGGGAGAGTGTCTCGCCAACCTGAGAGGTAATATGGCCTTGTCATTAAGAATGACAATGAGTTGTCGATCATTGATGATGACGACCCTGTAACCTATAATGAGGCTATGAGTAGTGTTGACTCAGAGAAATGGCATAGTGCCATGAAATCCAAAATGGAATCTATGTATACGGTATACAAAAGATAGATTATAGCAGATGGCCAGGTGGAGACCTATAAGGCCAGGCTTGTGGCAAAAGGATTCAAACAAAGGCAATGGATTGACTTTGATGAAACCTTTTACCTGTAAACCTGTTAAAATCAGTTCGGATTTTGCTTGCGATTATCGCTTACTACGACTATGAGATCTGCCAAATAGCCAGATGGTTTTCTTTCCAAGAGAAAAGAAAACCTAGTGTGTAAGCTGCTGTGAACCATATGTGGTTTAAAGCGAGCTTCTCGAAAGATGGAACATTCGTTTTGATGAGACAATCAAAGAGTTTGATTTTATCAAAAACGTAGATGAACCATGCGTCTAGAAAAGGATTAGTGGGAGCGCGGTAACATTTCTTGTACTGTATTGAAATAGAGTTGACACACATAACAACATAGTAGACCCACTCACAAAGCTACTTTCTGAAAGTCACTTTGATCGTCATAAAGACAAGATGGGTATTAGATACCAGAGTGATTGGCTTTAGTACAAGTGGGAGATTGAAAGGAATATGTCCTAAGTCCAATCATGTATTAGGATTTAGGAATAACTTCCTGTGTAATCTGTTTTGATTTCATTGATATTAATAAAAGACTTGTTTTGTTTTTATTACGGGCTCTATCTATTTAAGTGTTTAAATAAGATATACCATAGTTTAGAGTAAAGCTTTTTATGGATTATGATGAGATCATAATAGTCAGACCTAAAAGATGATAACTCTAAACTTAAATATTTCCTGGTCGTAGGATTACTAACTGGTAATTAATAATCCGCAGAGATCGGTACATACTATGCTTGCTTCATTATGAAGGATGTCTGTTCTCATAGACATTTGTGAGGTGACACTATAGCTAGTATGTAGGTGCTTATTATGGAATAAGTTCACTGAACATGACTCGCACAGCTGAACAACTGATGAAGTTCACTCACGTGTCAGCAGTTGTTCACATAGTGATAGTTGTACAAGTATCCTTAGACTTGAGGTCATCATAGTCATCTTGTGTACACTGAACTATGCTTTGGTTTAGTTCTTAGTCTCCAGGGACAATTATTAGGGCTCTACTGGGTATAGGAATTTGTGCACGAAGATAGTGTATGATCAATAAAGGATCTACCCCTTCTAGTGAAGGAAGCGAATGTTCAAGGCTGATCCACTTATGCTAGTTCAGGAATCTCTGGCCAGAGTAAATGAAATTAGAAAGGAGTTTCTAATTTGCATAGAACTACGCATAGTAAATGGTAAGCAAATGATTGAATTAGATAGGCTTGACACGAGATCCATGCCTTGTATTTAATCGGGACATTGTAGGGTAGAAGGAGTTTATTGTACGGTAACTATTCACTGAATAGGTTCTTGGTATTCTAAGCAGTGAATTCATATTATCCAGATAGTCGCGATATGCTGAGAAGTATCCCTCACGATGTAGAATAAATGTGATTAATTAATTAATCATATATAATAAATTAGAGAATTTATATAAATAATGATAAAATAGTTTTATTATTATTTATTTTCTACCGGCTTAATATTGAACCTACAGGGTCACACCATAAAAAGAGAATGATTTTATGGTGGATGAATTAATTAATAATGGCTAATAATTATTTATTTGTGAAATAAATAATTAATTGGCAAATTTAATAATTGATTAAATGAGATTTAATTGATTATAAATTAATTAAGAAAAGTTCTTAATATTATTAATTAAGGATTTAATTTTTTGAAATTAAATCAAGAGAGAGAATTATTTCTAAAGTGTTTAGAAAAAGGATTAATAATTAAAAGGTGTTTTAATTATTAATGAGAATAATAAATGGGATAATAATAATAATATTTATTAGAAAATTTCAGCTGAAAATTTTGCCTATAAATACACTATTATAGACCCTATTTTTATTTGAACCTACGAACCCCAAAAACCCAAAAAGTTTGGAAAACCCAATTCTCTCCACCTCCTTCCTCCTCATTAACATCATTTTCTTGGTGGATACCGGTGGAGTACTTCACAGTTGAGGAGCAACTGCTAAGGATCTCTGATCGTTGTCTCCGAATTATTTTAAAGGTTAGATTCGATCCCCTCGTTTTTACCAGGATTTATATGCTTTTATTTGGATTTTATATGTGTAAAAGTGTTTTGCCATGCCTCCGCTGCGATTAAAATCCAACACTCTAGGGTCTGAGAACTCAATATATCTATAGCATTACTATATTCGTCTTACTCTTGTCTCAATAATATCCTATCTTACTAATTCCATATTGAATCTGCTAATCCTAATTTGCACTCAATTCTCTTTCCTATCTTATATGGCCTATCACTCCTATCTTACTCTCACCTATTCTTATTTCAGGGACCAATAACATGTTGCTCTGATGCCAACTTGTAACACCCCAAATTCGGGGTCAAGATTTAGTGTCACTAAACAATCTTTACATAATATAAAATAATATACAAATAACTCCTTAAAACCGGATCGTTTACAAGTTATGGTATGAAACAAGAATCTAACCTTCTATAATTCACAACAACTAAAATACAAGTTTAAATACCTTTGTAATAATTCCCTTATCTAATTTCTCTAACATATTCATCCTCTTGCAGCAGAGATCTTTCTAACATTTGATGTCTATTCAAAGCTATTCACTTTTATCCTTATTTGTTTCTGAAAACAATAAGAATTTACAAAGCAAGAGTGAGCCAAAAATGCCCAGCAAGTATATAACTGAGTTCCAAGCATCAATATCAAAGAAAAAATTCAGGACAAAATCTTTAAATAACATTAAACAATTATATTTATTTGAGTGAGTTGAGAGAATAATCATTGGCTGTTACCAGCCCTTAGTTATAAATCAAAACTGACAAGCAATTCCCAGATTCATCTCCTGAATCAGGGTTTTGTCCGGTTTTGGAATCATAAAACTTTTCGAGAGAGAATGCAGTTAATGGCGATCAACAATAAATTAGATTAGACACTAGTTCACACCTATATGCTGCTAATCAGCCAGGATACAGTGCAGATCTATATCTCATATATAGATCCAGTCGGGTACCCAGGCACTATCGCCCAAGGGTCCGGTCCATCCCCGGCCCATAGGGTCCATCTCATCACTGGCCCTCACAGGAACCATCCAGCCCGTAGATTATTTTGATGTCAAATCATTTTGATTTCAAAACATCCCAATTCAGGGTCCGTAAATAACCCGGAAGAATAGGTATTTGCTCGAGAGATCAATCGATAATATAGGAATAATAATGAAAGGAGCTTGCATAATTTAAGAGTAATTGTAGCGAAATATAAAACAGTTAACTATTCTAAACTTAGAATAGGAATGACGTATTTGCAGTATGTTACGAGAAAAGTAAGGAATACTAGCCTTGATACGCTTTAACCATTATTACGGGTTGAATTTGGTTCGAATTTAACGTTCGACTTTATCGTTAAACCACTACCCTATTCTGGATACGATCCCAACACTCAGGTCCTTCGATTGGAACCTTCCTGAGCTCGAAAACTAACCATTAGATCACTCTTAATCCGATGTCAATCTTCGGGTCTTCCGACTAGGACCTATAGGGTTGAAATACCCTAATTCAGATAATCGTTTAAGCTTAATATAATATCACTATCACTTCTACCCATACAATTTAATATCCCGATTCATATTATTCAAATACACATAGCAATCATGGTTCACATCTTCGAAATTCGGTTCGGTATTTATTTTCAGAAAGTACGTATATTCATCGTCTTGAAAAATAGGGTACTCGATTATTCACAAAATATCTTATCACGCCACGTAATTAAGTTTTGTATAATATAAGTATATATCTTCGTTCGACGTCTCCGATAATTATAGGTAACGTTCCCGTATTTTCGGAATTATTTTCCCGAAAATCGGGCAACGTTTCCCTTATTTATCAACCTACCCGTCGAAACAATTCGACGTCAATCACAACAACAAATAACAATCCACAACCAACAATCCCAATATTCAAGAATCCCAATCACTGATACGAATTCAATTATTAATTATTATTATTCGTATTTTTATATTTTTATTCGTAGGACTCATATTATATCATCACCGTCCACCGTTGGCTCACCGAGGCTCATCGCCGACGGCGGTAAAATTCGAGGGTTCCCGATTATTCCGGGCTTCCGACATAAATTCCACCGATTAAATTAATATTATCATTATTTTTTTTCTCGCACAAACAAAAAAAAAAAATATATATATATATATATTCATAACTTTTAATCAATTAATTTGTGTAGAGAATAAAATAAAAAATAAATAGATTCCCACAGCACACGTACACGCGCGTGCAACAGCACCGAACAACAGAACACATCGGCGCCGGAAAAAGGAAGAGATAGGCGGCAATTGAAAGCCGAGAACACACCCACGCACGCAATCCACACACACACAATCAACACACACACGCACACAATCAACACACACGAACACATACGAGGACCAGGCACACACAGTTAGCAGCACACGCGCGTCCACCATGTCGGAGCGGCGAAGGGCGGAGACGGAGATGCAAGAAACAGGGTGAAACAGGGACAAGAGTGGGCGAAATTACCAAATACAGAGCCACGAACAACTCGGAATCGAGTTGTGATAAGGAAAAAACGAACAAGGATGGATGCGGCAGTGATTTGCCGTGAAGAAAAGAAGAGAGAGACACAAAAGAGACTAGATAGAGAGAAATGAGAGAGACAATCATGTATATCTGAGTTTGTGTATTTGTTTTGTATTTTTATTATTATCCAGTTGTTTTAATTACGTTCGGATTCGTTTCCTCGCAAATTAATGAAGTAGTTGGACGATAAATTTGTCGAAAAATTATAAATTACATACCACCATTCTCGGAATATTCAAAAGTTGACAAAATAATAATTTTATGATTTTTGAATCATTTTTGGAACTTACATCAGACCTCTATTTTAACGAATTTATGAATAAACGCGCGAGAAATAAAAGCCAAAAAATTACCGGAATAATTTTAAAATTCTCAAAATATTCCAAATTTAATAAAATATGGATTTCATAATTGTTGAAGAATTTTGGAATTAAATACTCATTTCACAATTAAATGAAATCAGATAAGCATTTAAAGATAAATAATTGATAATATATTGATTTTAGAATTTTACAAATTCTTAAAAATAAACATTAAATTTACAAAAGCATAAAAATATTTTTGAAACAATTTTAACATTTATTAGAATAAATATTCAATGAAAATATTTTTAAAAGCAACAACAAAATAATACAATTTAATAATTAATTATACCAATAATCCTTGTACCCAACAAATCACAAACATTTAATAAAAAAAGGAACGCATAGCTGACAGAACCATCAAGTATTTTATTTATTTAGTAACTCCATAATTACACTTATATATTAGATCCAAAAATAGATTACTTGGCCGCTAAATAACTATAAAATGATGCAATTTTGATACCAGATTTGGATAATTATCAAAACAAAGGTTCTTATAAAACACTTTATACGAAAATAAAGTAATATTATCATGTATTTCGAGAATACGGGTTTTATCGATCTATAAAATGATTAGCATATCGAAAATTTTATGCTGGGACCCATACAGGTTAAATCGTACCTCTGATCGAAAAAGTCAAAACACGGAAAGTGTTCATAATCATTAGATTAGGTTAGGAAGGAGTTTTCCGAAGAGTTCTGGGTTGTAAAAACGCAAAAACGGTTGAAGTGGGACGATTTCAAATTCTGAAAAGTGATTTTATAATTACTTAAAAATAATCATTATTAATTCTATAAATCCTTATGAAATCATATAATGATCCAAAAATTGCCACAAAAATACCAAAATTACCTATATTTAATTCTGGATAATTAAAAATTAAAATATCCAAATTTTATCATATATAAACACCCAAATATTAATATAAATCATCAAATAATTCACCAAAATTTACATAATAATCACATAATAATTATTTATTGATAAAAATAATTACACGATATTTCCCGGATGTTACATCCCGCGTCTACCCGCTGATATCTTTGCCGCCATTGCTGCAGAGGTAGATCTATTTTTAGTTTAGGCGTTCAGCTTTTGGGAATCCATTTATGTATAACTATGACTTGTGTTGGATAATGGCAAGGAACTGTAAACTTATTAAGTAATTATTTTGGATTTTTAATAACTTTTAACTTATGGATTTCAACGAATGTTATTTATTTCAATTTCATCTCTAAACTATAACGTATCTGGAGTGTGTATTATTGTGGGGTCACATCATGCAGTTATTTATTTTAATTTAAGTTAACTGATATTGATGAAAGAAAGACCGTGACAACCCGGATACTCGATCCTGGATATGGGGGTGTTACAGTTTATATTAGTAGTTAGTGTGGTTTGATATATAACTTAGGGGTTATGGATTTAGGGTTTAGGATATGAATTAGGGTTAGAGTTTATAATTTTTTAAACATAGTGTTAGAGTTTATATTATTTTAAACTAAGTCAAACGTATAGAAGTATAAAAATAGAAAAATTAATAGTATACGAAAAAATGATTACTTGGAATATTTATTTCCTCTATATTAAAACGAATTTTGATTTTATTTCCTAAATTTAACCGCTGACAATTATAATTTCAACTAAATTCAGTTGCATTTATAAATTCAACTGTTGTTAGTGTAGTTTAGTACCAAATTTAAGAAAATTTAAGAAGGGGGAATTGACCCGCCATTCGAATTTTTTGGAAAATTTACTGGGGGAAATGAGCCGCCGTTTGGATATTTTGGCACTTCTAAATTCAACTTCAATCGGTTGTATTTAAAATGCGATCGTGAGTGGTTAAATTTAGCCGCTTAGTTATTTTCAACCAGTAGTGTTCGAATAAACCGACTCATCCTGGAAACCCTACTACAACTTCCTTTCCAGTAGCCGTAATCTTCAATCTTCTCCCCATTGTCTCCCTTTTCTGCACCATTTGCTCTATTTTCTCTACATTATTTTGCATTAATATGATCATCGTTAAACATCAAGTAAGTGTTATTATCTTTTTTTGTTTATAGTTCTTGGACATTTCTTTTCTTTGAATCCCCTTCTCCACCTTTTCTACTTCTTTTTCCATCATCCTTCTTATCATCTTTGCTCTTCTTTTTCCCACACACCTTGTCGCCAGTTGCCTTAGAGGATTGACTTAGATTTGAGCCAGAAGGTTTTTGATCACCTTTCTTCTGCTCATAATCATCCAAATCATCCTTAGTGTTGATATGAGTTTTAGGCAACATGGTTTCAGTATCTCTCAAGTATCTCCCCAGTATCTTGATCATTTCCTCATCTTTAACAGTCTTGTTCTTCTTTTTCTTCAAATCTGTTTCTAGAGTCATTATCAGTTTCTTGTTTTCCATGACACATTACTTTGGGATTTGGAAGTGTTTGCAATGTATGGTGGATGAATAGATGTATGCCACTCCCTTGCTTGGTTGGAGATATGCTTCTGGAAAAATAGCTTCTTGAGCCTTTTTCAATTTAGTAAGCAAGAGAGTGTCTTCATGAATCACCCTGTTAACCTTATTGATTAGGATGCCCAATTCAGATGCCTTTCTAGTTATGAGATATTTGGAGGACACCTGCATGCACCTATCCACACCAGAGGCATTTATATTAACAACCATTCTTCTCTCTTGAAAACCATCCTTAGTCACCACCATGATCACCCTTATAAAATTGATAGTCTTGACTGAATCTTTCTTGTAGGTGAAGAAATTATTGGATAGAGAATCCCTGAGAGCCCCTAGCAGTTCATCAAATTCTTTGCTCAGAGTAGCTCCCTCAGCTGCTTTTAGTAGCCTCTCTATCCCAACATCAACTTGTTTTTCAGTTTCCTTAGCTTTGGCTTTGGCTTGTTCAATTTCTTTGGCTTTGGCTCTTTGTGGTAGGATAAATAATTTTAGCAACCTAGCCTCTATCTCCCCCTTAGTCTTGGTAGTAGGAAAGATGAGAGGTGTAGGACTGTCAGGCCTCACAGCTTCAGGAAGTGCAGGAAAAGGAATATTTAGAGCACCCATGATAGCTCTCAATGATACTGATTTTTGCATTTGAAGATGCTTATGGGAGTCTACCTAAGTCTTAATGTCAGCATGTTGACTTTGTACCGAAGCAGTGAGTTGAGAGACTTGTGTTGTAAGTGAATAATTTGAGGCTTGCAGATTGGAGACTTGTTGTTGAAGAGACTGGATGTGGAGATTTGTTGATGTGGAGATTGGTTTGTGTGAGCTTGTTGAGACAGGAGCACCAAATGTGGCTTGAATAGACTCCCTGATTCCCTCCATTAATAAAGATGAAGGTTCATACCTAGCTTGATGTAGTTGATCCTATTTGACTCTTGTGTCATTGTTATTGGTGATTTGATTTTGGACAACATCATGTAAATCCCGAAAGGATTGCTTTAGATTTTTGATGCTCTTCTCCATACTAATGACATAACACCTTTCCATTTGGTCAGCAAATTTGGTGAATTTATTCTTGATCTCCATATGGGTTGGCACAAGGTCATCCAATTTGTCTTTTATCAATCTCCTTATTTTGTCTTGATGACTATAAAGAGCCTGTTGTAGTGCTTTACCAATGAGGTGAAAAGCTTTGAGATGTGCCTTGTAGACTTCTGTAATAGCATCAAAAACTTCATGTGGAGTGAGAGTTTTGGCATTGCTTCCTAGGATAGTGATGTACTCTTCTCTAAACCTATCCAAAACCTTATCCATCCCCCAACTGAAATCTTTGTCTAGCCAAGCATCCATATTGCCATCTTGTTCAGCTTTATTGACAATCTTTCTCTGTTGTTCTTCAACATCTGTTTTGTAAGAAAGCAAGATAGCCTGATATTCCTGTTTGGACATATTAGTTGTGAGCAATTGTTAGGTAATGTTGGAAAGGCCAGAGAGTTGGTCCACAAGGAGATCATTCATGGTTATTGGATGAGTTTGAACATCATGCATCCACTGTGAGATGAGGTGTGAAGGTTGTTATGTAGGATTGGATGTAGGATGGGTGCCTGTTTGGTTTGAGGTGGAGGGTTGAGAGGTAATAGGTAACCTTGTGATTGGAATCACATTTGAACTCACAGTAGTAAATGTGATTGTGATAGTGTGTTGTTCACCAAGAGTGGGAACTTTCATTTGAATTGGAGGGGATTTGACCAGGTTACTGTCATGTACCATGACCTCAAACCCTTGTTCTTATTGTAAAGAACTGGCACCTAAATGTGCTTGACTTGTCTCCTCAATGATTGGATTATTGGCAATTGGACTCCTACCTTCAATTGCTAAATCAATCTCAGACAGGGTTTGGAGGGGAGTTGTTCCTATATGAGAAACCTCCAATTGAATTGTAGAGGATTTAGATAGCTCCCCCTCAAGAGTACTACCCTAAAACCTTTCAATCTTTGAAGATTTATTTTCCATAAAGGTGAATTTGTTACAACCACAGGGTCTTCAGTAAAATCTGATGAAACCCCTGTTTTTTATTGGTGTCATCAAGGTCTACCCCAGAGTGTAGCCTCTCACCAACTAAAGATAGTTCCTGGGTGGTGAGTACAGTTTCATGAACCATGTCACTTGAATTTGATAACACTTGAGAAGTGGATTCAAGTGTTTCATTGTATGAAGAAGAAATTTGAGAGATAAGAATAGTGATTTAAGAATTGAGTGTTGGCAGCTCCCCCCTGAATAGATGAGGGAGCTTCAAAAGATGTGCTCTCATTGTGAGTGCCATCCTTATTCCTTCTTTCATAAACTTGAATGTGTTCAAGTTGTGATGCAGACTCATTACAAGATGCACCAGGGAGATTGCTTTGTTCAATAGAGACAACCTGTTGAGAGGATGCCTCTAGAGTCTGTTTTAATCCCTCTTTTTCAACTACATCCTTTTAGGAGGATGCAGAGGTAGCTAGTTGAGTGGTCAACTCATTTTGTTTTTCCTTCTTTGGCTTCTTGACCATGGTAGACTCTGGTTTTGTTTGATCCTCACCACTCTCATTAATCACTGTTAAGGGTGCCTGCTTTCTCTTCTTTTTACTCACTCTACCTTGTTGAGAGGATGAAGTGATTGGTTTCCTAGATTCTAATGGTAAAGAAGGAAAGGTCTCAGTTTGGAAATGCCCCTGTTGGTGTTCCTCTATTTGTTCTTCCACAGGTACAAGAGCCATTACTGTACAAGTTGTGACTATAGACCTCATGTCAGGCATAGGGTAAGGGTAAGTCCTGAATCTCTTGAACATAAATGGAGTGATTCCAAGACTTACAGGTACCTTATTTTTTGTAATAAGTGAGCCAAATAGAATTTTGGACACTTGTATACAATTTCCTATTTGTGTTCAATCTGTACCATTAAGTAAATGAATGTCTTGAACTTTATGGAGTAGACATTATAAACCTAGGAAAGAAAATTTCCTTAGCTTTTGTAGCCAAAGGCATTGTGAGGCTTGTCCAAAGTTCCTGCAGAATCAGAAGCCCCACATTTATGTGTCTGTTGTGAGACATGGAGAACACCAGCTTCTGGACCACACTTGAGATGTTGTCATACCCTGTCTTGCTATAGGTGAAAGCCCTCACAATTGAGTCAAACATGAATAATCATTCACTTCTCAGATGCTTCTTGTTCAAGCTAGCCAGATTGATCTCCTCACTATAGTTGATAAAGTCCATGAACTGAGCTAGCTCTTCTTGAGTAGGGACCTCCACCATGTTGTTAGTAGGAATTCCCAAAGCCAGGTTGATATCATTCTCAGTAAATTCCACCTGTTGGCCTTGAATAGAGCAGTTAATTACCATGGATACATCTTGGTTCTTATGAACAACTGTCCTGATCACAGCTGAGTTCCAAAAGTCATTAGGAACATCCATATACAGAATTGGATTTGTAGTTAGATCACCTGCAAAGATTGTCTCAGATAGAAACTTAACAAAACTCTTGAAGCTATCAAGAGCCTAGTTAGCATTTGTGAATGCAAGGTAGTTGGTGCCCTCCTTTGGGATAAAAGCTCTTACCGTGTTGGATTCCATTTAAAGTGTTTGAAGTTTAGTGGGTAAGGAATTTGAGAGAGAAAGAGTTTGAATTGAGAGAGAACGGTTAAGATTTTCAAAAATTAGGTCACTTGAGATCTCGAAGGCGTAATAAGGGGTTATATCGAGATGTCTGGGTATTTATAGAAAAAGGTAAGTGATTTGTCGAGAAGTAGAAATAAACGTTTGAGATTTGCTTATCTAGAAGTCACGTGTGAGAATAGATACATATCGATATGTCACTTTCCTAACTCTTATCGAGAACTAGATAGTGACTCATTAAGATGTCAAATAATTACCCAGTTTGTCCTAAATGGACTAAATTTTTCCAATTTTATTTGAGTAAATCAAAATAAAATTAGAATGATTTTATATCAAAATTATTTTACTGAAATAATTTATGGAATTAAATTATTTCAATTCTAAGTTATCGAGAAGTCCAAAAAAAACTTGTAGAGAACTCTATGAATTGATATATATCGAGATTTCTACAATGACTTGTCGAGAAGTCGTAATAAGGCTTATCGAGGAGTCCTTCGAGAAGTCAGGAAAATAACTTACCGAGAACTCTACCGAGAAGTCTCAAAATGATTTGTCGAGAAGTAAGTTAGACTTATCGAGAATTCAGTTCTATATATACTTTGAACTATTTGATTCTGCCTTATGCTAATTTCACATATTGAAAATGTAAATTAAAAGTTAGACAGTTTTCTTAGAATTTGAAAAATTCCAAGCTAAGCTTTGAATTTTGAAAAATATATATATAGAGAATTCTGAAATATTTATAACTCATATTCAAGTTAATTTTCAATTAAATCAAATAAATTTTGATTCACTAGAAATTAATTTGCGGTAACATATTAGCTGAGTTCTTGCCTTTAGGATGAAGAATTTAACATTCAAATTTCATCAACAAGTCTAGTGAAAGTTGCTTCATCCAAAGGTTTAGTAAAAATGTCAGCTAATTGTTTTTCTATTGGAACAAAAATAAGCTCAATAGTACCATTTACTACATGTTCTCTAATAAAATGGTACCTTACATCAATGTGCTTTGTTCTAGAATGATTAACTGGATTAGCCACAATTGAAATAGCACTAGTATTGTCACACATAATTGGAATTTTGTGTAACACTAGGCCGTAGTCCATTAGCTGATTTATTATCCAAAGCACTTGAGCATAGAAACTTCCAGCAGCTATAATTCAGCCTTAGCTATGGAAGTTGACATAAATTGTTGATACCAGGATACAAGTGTTTGTCCAAGAAATTGACAGCTTCCAGTAGTACTCTTCATGTCAACCCTGCATCCAACAAAATCTGCATTTGTGTATCCAATAGCTTCAAATTCAGTTCCCTTGGGATACCATAATCCTAAGTTTGGTGTTCCCTTAAGTATCTGAAAACTATCTTTACAACCATCAAATGTGATTCCTTTGGATCGGCTTGAAATCTTGCACACAGATATTTTGCAAACATAATGTCTGGTCTACTAGCAGTCAAATACAACAAAAATCCAATCATTCCTCTATAACCTGAAATGTCTACACTTTTTCTTTCTTATCTTCTTCCACTTTATAGCTGTAGACATGGTTGTTGATGCAGGTGAACAATCAATCATTCCAAATTTCTTCAATAAATTTTTAACATACTTGGTTTGGCTGATGAAATTTCCATCACTTCTTTGACTGACTTGAAGTCCAAGAAAGTAACTTAATTCTCCCATCATGCTCATTTCGTATTCACTTTACATGGGCCTTGAGAATCTTTGACATAACTTTTCATTAGTAGAACCAAAAATGATATCATCCACATAGATTTGAACTAGGATTATATAACCATCATGCTGCTTGTAGAAGAGAGTCTTATCATTTGTTCCTTTAGTGAATCCATTTTTAAGCAAAAATCCTGACAGTGTTTCATACCATTCTCTAGGTGCTTGCTTTAATCCATAGAGATCCTTGAGTATTATGTACACAAAGTCTGGAAATTATGGATCTTCTAAGCCAGGTGGCTGTTACACTTAAAATCTTCTTCTAACTCACCATTAAGAAATGCACTCTTTACATCCATTTGATACACTTTAAACTTTGAGTGTGCAGCAAATGCAAGAAAGATCCTTATTTCTTCAAGTATTGCAACTAGAGCAAAAGTTTCATCATAATCAATTCCTTCCTCATGTGAGTAGCCTTTTCCAACCAACCTTGCTTTTTTTTTTCTTATCGTAATTCCATTTTCGTCCATCTTGTTCCTGTATACCCACTTGTTCCAATTATACTTCTTTTCTTTGGTGCAGGAACCAATTTCCAAACTTTATTTCTTTCAAACTGATTTAGCTCCTTTTGCATAACAGATATCTAGTCAGGATCAAGTAGAGCTTCCTCAGTTTTCTTAGGCTCAATTTTTGAAAGAAAGCATGCATGTAGATATTTATTAGCAGTTGCACTTCTAGTACTCACACCAACATTTGGATCACCAATAATTTTATCCCTTGTGTGACTCCAATCCCATTTTCTGGTATGATTTTGTTGACTTGAAGTTTCTGTGTAACAACCAGGAAATTTCGGTTGTTTTGAGTCATACTATATGAATATTAGGTGATTTATGATACTATAAATTATTATTAGTCATAAAAGGTTATCTGTTATGTGTTATATGTGTTCTGTGTGGTTTAGGTTATTTTCGAGTATTTTATTACGGGTTAAATGGATTTATATTAAAAGTTATACTATCCAGATTTCGTGTAGAAAAATAAGAAATCTGTCCAAGTTAGTAAGCAATTACCATAGAAATAGATAAGGAAAAATCTGTAAAGAATTTCTTTGTTCTTGAAGTTCAACTTATAAGCAGCTGTGTACAATTCTGTAACACAGAGTTCTCATATTAATAGTTATCTCTGGTGGAAAAAATCAATCCACCAGAAAGTTTTTAAATACTTATATTTGATTACTTTGTGTTTTTATTTCATCAATACTTTTATTCCGCACCATAGCCAAATCAAACACAGTTATATATTCATAGTAGAACTATTCTTAAAATTGAAAAAGTAGCCAGAATTACATTCAACCCCCATTTTGTAATTATTTATTATATTGTTAGGGAATAACAATTGGTATTAGAGCAATCTCTTGAAGAACAGAGAGTTTAAAGATCACAACAACTAACAAGATGATCATAAAAGATGTTGGAGTAAAAATTTTATTTCTAGACAAAGACAACTATCACCATTGGAAGGTGAAGATGCACCTACATCTCCTCTCTCAAGATAAAGAATATGTGGACTGCATTGAGAAAGGTCCACATTTTCCTATAAGAGCTGCTACAGGTGTAACGCCCTCCAAACTCGGGGTATAAGTCTGGGGGTTACGAGCTAATCACCAAACCTGTACAATCTTATTAATAAATAATAAAGAAATGAAACTAAACCCCTTTAATACTAACTAGGACCTTTTTAGGTTGAAGTGTGAAAACAAGAACCACTAACTACTTTTATTACAATTAACATTTAAAATCTCACAAACTCTTTTTATTACAAACCATTGTCTAATTCATTTTAAACTAAGTTCATCTTTTATACAAACACACACTATCTATCAACATTCCCCCTGCGCGGGGAACTCAAAGCTTTCTTCCTGGATTGGGATCAACACCTTGGGTATGAGAGGATCCCGAGGCTTGACCCGCTTCTTTACCACTTGTGTCCTGATGGGTTTCATATTCCTTCTTAACTGAAAATAATAAGGTGAATAACAACAAAAGGAGTGAGCCAAAATTGCTCAACAAGTCTACAAAATATAAACAGTATTAAAGCAATATAAGTGAATCCGTAATCCAGGTATATCTGCAAAGATATAACCTCACAGGAATAGAAAGAAGGCCATTACTGGCGAATGCGAACGAACTAAACTGGACTCAAGTTCGCAGCTATACCCTGCTGATCAGCCAGGATACAGTGCAGATCTATATCTTACTATATAGATCCCATGGGGCACCCATGCACTACGGCCCATCTCAAGGATCCGGTTATGTCCCGGTCCTTAGGATTAAGTAAACTTAATCCCCAAAGTAGTATTATCCAGTCCCTGGAATAGCAACCGGAACGATCGGTATACCTTGATATATTCTAATCACCAGAATATATCAATAATTGTGAGTAACAATTGGAATATGAATAATGAACTCAAATGAAAAGAATAAATCAAGAATCGAAATGAAATATGAACAAGAGAATTAAAAGAGTACAATTGTAATAAGAATCTGAAGAGAATATCACTATTCTGAAAAATAGAATAGGGGAGAAACTTGCCTTCTGTGCGACTTACTGTAATTAACTAACTTTCGTCTATCACCTACTCGACCTGCCTTGCTGGCTTAGCTTCTGTTAGCAAAATAGATTGGTTAAGTTATTTTGTACTTCAGGTGCATCTTGAATAGACTTCATTTCGTTCCTATTATCTACCCATACGCTTATGACAGACTCGTATATTACATATAAGCAAGTAATACTCGATTAACCACATAATACACATAAGCACATAAGCATATAACCATTTTTATAGTTAAAATAATTTTTAGAATCAAAATCGAATCGCTGATTGCTCCGTTGATCACCTTCTGCTTCATTTTCCATTTTTCCGGAATCTTTCGGATTCGTCTCGCACATATTTTGACTGATAATTAAGCAATTAATAAATTCAACTAATTTCTAGAAGAAATTAGGTCTTTATATTATTTTTAATGAAAAGAATTCATTTTTCTGAGTAAAATGGCTTTCGATTCGCTCAGATCGGACTAACGGTCTAATTACTATTAATTAAACACTGTTAATCTAATTTATTATTTAATATAAATAATTATTGCTAATTTTTAAATCCTAAAATAATTTCTAAATAATTATTTAAGAATAATCAAAGTCAAAAATAATTTTTTATAATTTTTGGAGTTAAAATGAATAAGTTATAATTTATTGAAAATTATGTGATTAATTATCGAAATAATTAATCACTTTTTAAATATTAAATAAGTAAATAACTAATAAATAATTAATAAATAATTATTTAATAATTTAAAATAATTAATCCCTAATTATTAGGATTAATCACAACTTATTACAAATATTTACAACTTATCGATATTTATTCGATTAGCTTGATTACTTTTAAGTAAATAATCGATATCATTAAGTGATACATTAATTATCGAATAAATGAGTTATTATTATTCGAATCATATTTCAACTCAACGATCCACTACTCGTATTTCTACGAGTTATTCATATTCCTCGCATAATTATCGAAACATTACGGTTGTTATTACAATTTATACGATTTAAATTAACTATCTGAATTTAATTATTCATTACGAATAATTATTAGGATATTATACGAATAATTAACTATCGACCGAATAATAATATTAATTATCGAATCACTACTCGTATAGATACGAGTTACTCGTAATATAAACTAATTATCGGATTATTAATCATATTATTTAATCCTTATTTATTAATTAATTACCTAATTATTAATTAATTAGATAACTAATAACTAATTTGATAATAGTTAAATAATTAATTAAGTAATTAAATTTGAATTAATAAAATAATTCAGGAATTATTAATAATATTTTTCAGAATTTAAAACTGATTTTCTGATTTATAAAATAAAAGTAAATAATTAAAAACTCAGAAACAGTTTCTGAAAAATGGAATTGAGGTTTGGTGGATCAATATCGGGTCTGAAATAAAACAAACGGGTCGGGTCCGGGTTAATCGGGTCCTCAAGAACTGCCCCAACGGCAACGACGCCGGTGGGTTTTCCGGCGAATAAATCCGGCCAAAACAGCGATGAAACGACGAAATCAGTTGAGGGTTTTCATTCCCCAGCCCTCCAAGAACACAATCCCACCGTCCTCTTCTATCCCCGTCGCGTGGATCATTTTATCCGGCCAAAAAGAGAGTAAATGCCGGCGAGCTTCACCCGAGACCGACGAGCTCGATTCCCAGGGAAAATAGGCATCGTTCGATTCGTTTCTTGGTGGGTTTTCGTTCAGAATTTTACCAGGAACATAACAACATCAATATCATAACCTATCAATCCCTACAACGATTTCTCCGGCTAAAACAAGAAGAATTCCGGCCAAAACCCAAACTAACCATTTCGTACATGAAAAATTGCAAGTAATATATCAAAATAAAGCTTATGAGTTCTACAATCAAACCCCTATATTCAAAACAATCACGGATTCTTACAAATAAAAAAATGAACTAATTAAAGTTTACATAAACCCTAAGCTAAGAACAACTAATTACAGCAATCATTTGATGAATTGAATGACACAAATCAACTGTAAATAAGCACCTAAAGCTATTCCAATCATCAAATTAAACCCATAACCCCACAATCAAAAATCCCCAATTTCAGTTCAAGAACCCTAAAAATCGAATTAAAAATCGAAGCAACAAAACACAAAATTGATAACAGGAATAGAAAGTAGACATCAAGAGCTTTCGATTGAGTACTCACATGTCTGATTTGGAAGCCGGAATCACAATCAAATCACTGCTTGAATCTCAAGAACACCAACCCCTAATTTCTGAATTTGGGAATATTTGCTGAATTTTCTGATTCTAACTAATTAAATTAATAATAATTAGGGTATTTATAGCTGCAAAATTAATACTCCTAAATAAAATTAAGGGGCTAATTATACATTTAATAAAAATATTTGGTCCTAATTTTCATAATTTTTGGGTATTAAAATTTAATTTATAAATATTTTTATATATACAATATATATGCCAAAATTTCCCAAAAATTGTGAATAATGCAAAAATACAAAGAAATGGTATAAATGAAAGTCCTATAATTTTATAAAAATAAAAAAGTGATTTTTGTGGGGTTTTTAACACCCAATGGGGCACGAAAATGTCATTTTTCGTAAAATCGGAAAATTTATAAAATATCTAGATGTTCAGAATAATGCGATTGTAAAAGGCGTTTGATGAAAAATAAGGCCCATTATTTTATTTGAAATACTGGCTTTAAAATCATTGTTTGGGTCGTAAAATGTTTGAAATGAAACCTATGAATGTGAAATAAAATATCTGAAAAATACCTTAAAAATACAAAAATGACACGACATACACATAACACATAACAATTAGGGTTTAACAGATAATCACACATAAATGACATATTAATACACATATTTTATTATAAATATGACATAATACAACGTTAATTTCCCGGTCGTTACATTCTCCCTCCCTTAATAGGATTCTGTCCTCAGAATCTTCTATGAAAACAAATGAGGGTATTTTTCTAACATCTCACTTTCAAGTTCCCAGGTTGATTCTTCAACCATAGGATTTCTCCACAATACTCGCACTAAATATACAAACTTATATCTCAACACTTTATCTCGCCGATCTAGAATTCTTACCGGTTGTTCTACAAAAGTCAAATCAGGTTGGATATCTATCGGTTCATATTCTATTACATGCCTAGAATCAGGATTATATCACTTAAGCATCGACACGTGAAACATATTGTGAATATGCTGCATATAAGGCGGTAAAGCTAATTCGTACACAAGTTTTCCTACTTTCTTCAAAATTTTAAATGGTCCGACGTATCGTGGCTTCAATTTACCCTTATTTCCAAATCTGGTCAATCCTTTCCATGGCGATATTTTGAGTAATACGTGTTCTCCTTCCTGATAGTCCATATATTTTCTTGCTTGGTCTGCATGTTTACGTTTTCTGTTTTGTGCTGCATCGAGTCGTTTCCGAATAAGTTCAATCTTTTCTTTAGTCTGTTGGATTAATTCTGGACCCAAAATCTTGCGTTCTCCAACTTTATCCCAATGTACTGGTGATCTGCATTTTCTCCCATATAGTGCTTCGTACGGTGGCATTCCAATGCTGGCGTGATAGCTGTTATTATAAGAAAATTCCACTAGAGGTAAATGCTCATCCCAACTGCCTTCAAAATTGATCGAACAAACTCATAGCATGTCTTCAATCGTTTGGATAGTTCTTTCACTTTGCCCGTCGGTTTGCGGATGATAAGCGGTACTCATGTTTAATTTTGTTCCAAGGCATTCTTGAAATTGTCTCCAAAATCTTGAGTTGAAACGAGGATCTCGATCAGACACGATATATATTGGAACTCTATGTCGCATCACAATTTCCTTGAGATACAAATGCACTAGCTTGTCAAGCGAAAATCTTTCGTTAATTGGTAGAAAATATGCCGACTTCATGAGTCTGTCAATGATTACCCATATCGCATCATGATTTGCTCTAGTCCTCGGCAGTCCCACTACAAAATCCATCACTAGATGTTCCCATTTCCATTCTGGAATGTCTAACGGTTGTAATAATCCGCTCGGACGTTGTGTTCCGCTTTAACTCGCTGGCATGTGTAGCATTTACTCACCCATTCTGCTATTTCCTTCTTCATGTTCGGCCACCAAAAGTTTTCCTTCAGATTGCGATACATTTTTGTGCTTCCTGGATGAATAGAATACTTCGAACTGTGTGCATCTCACATTATTTCTTCTTTTAATTCTGCCACATTAGGGATCCAGATTCTCGATGCAAAGCGTAAAATTCCTTCATTATCTTTCTGAGTTGTGATCTCTGCTCCCGTTAAGTCGTCATCTTGACTCCTCACTTCATCTTGACAACGACGAATCTTCTCTAGCAACTCCGGTTGGAAAGTCATAGCGTAGATAGTTCCTGCAGATTCATTAGGAATACGAATATCGATTTCCAATTTGTCAAATTCCTTAGCTAATTCTTCACATGAAGTTAACCGATTCAATTTTTCTTTCCTGCTCAGCGCATCTGCTATAACATTTGCTTTCCCCGGATGATAACTGATTGTGACATCATAATCCTTTATCAATTCCAGCCATCGACGTTGACGCATGTTCAATTCTTTTTGCGTAAAGATATACTTCAGACTTTTATGATCTGTGTAGATTTCACATTTTTCACCGTAGAGATAATGTCTCCAAAGCTTCAATGCAAATACGATCGCTGCCAATTCCAAATCATGCGTAGGATATTTCTGCTCATGGGGTTTAAGCTGTCTCGAAGCATATACGATGACGTTACCGTGCTGCATCAATACACATCCTAACCCGCGATACGAAGCGTCGCTGAAAATAACGAAATTCCCTTGCTCGTCTGGCAATACAAGTACCGGTGCAGTTACTAACCGATTCTTCAACTCTTGTAAATTTTCTTCACATTTATCATTCCATACAAACTTTTCACTTTTTCGAGTTAACTTGGTCAGCGGCGTTGCTATTTTCACGAAATCTTTGACAAATCTTCGATAATACCCTGCCAATCCCAAGAAACTTCGAACTTCTATCGGTGTCTTTGGTCGTTCCCAATTCAACACAGCTTCAATCTTCGCTGGATCGACTTGGATGCCTTCTCTACTGATGATATGCCCTAGAAATTGTACTTCCCTTAACCAGAATTCACATTTTGAGAATTTTGCGTACAGTTGCTCTTTCCTCAGAATTTCCAAATTTATCCTCAAGTGTTCCGCATGCTCTTCTTCCGTCTTGGAATAAATCAAGATGTCATCAATGAATACAATCACAAATTTGTCCAAATATTTCTTAAATATCCTGTTCATCAAATCCATGAATGTTGCTGGCGCATTTGTCAAACCGAATGCCATCAGAAGAAACTCGTAAGGTCCATATCTCGTACGAAACGCAGTCTTGGGAATATCTTCAGCTTTAATCTTCAATTGATGATAGCCTGATCGTAAATCTATCTTTAAAAATCATGCAGCTCCTTTTAGCTGGTCGAACAAATCGTCAACTCTTGGTAAAGGATACCTGTTCTTGATAGTGAGCTTATTCAACTCCCGATAGTCGATACATAATCGCATGTTGCCATCCTTCTTCTTCACGAATAACACCGGTGCACCCCATAGGGATACACTAGGTCGTATGATGCCTCGGTCTGGAAGATCTTGCGGTTGTGTTGACAATTCCTTCATCTCGCCTGGAGCCATTCGATACGGAGCTTTCGAAACTGGTTCTGTACCTGGTGCTAGATCAATTATGAACTCGATTTCTCGATCTGGCGTTAACCATGGAAGCTCGTCTGGAAAGATGTCCGGAAATTCACACACAATTGGAATGTCTTCTATTCTAGGACTTCCTTTTTCAGTATCTAAGACGTAAGCTATATACATTTCACAACCTTGTCGAAGCAATCGTTTAGTCTGCATCACGGTGAGAATTGTCTTCCGCTGTTTCTCGCCCTTGAATATTACCGTTGCATTTTTCGCAGTTCGCAATTTGACTTTCTTATTCGCGCAGTCTATCTGAGCATTATGACATGCTAACCAATCCATTCCCAAAATAATATCAAATTCTCCCAGCTTAAAAGGAATTAAGTTTACAGAAAAATAATGTCCAGCTATTTCTATATCACACGCAGGACATACTCGATCTACTGGAACTTGGTCGTCATTCGCTAATTTTATAATTAACGTCTTGCCCAACCATTTGATTTCGCAATGTAATTTATCAAGAAATTCTTCAGAAATAAATGAACGGGTAGCTCCAGAATCAATTAATACTTTTGAATCTACGGCATTCACTAAAAGCGTACATGCGATCACACTTGGGCTCTGCACTGCTTCTTTCATTGTCATATTAAAAGTCCTTGCTTTGGGTTGATTCGGCGGCGGTGGCGGAGGTAATGCCAATACCTTCGGGATACTGGCTGTCATTGCTGGTCCTTTACAATTCTGAGTGATATGCCCTTTCTTTCCGCATTAGTAGCAAGTGATTTTTACTATCTTTCCTGTTGGACATTCGTTAGAGTAGTGCCCTTTCTGCTTGCATTTGAAACATGTCACATCTGCTTTAATACATACGCCGGTATACTTGTGTCCACAAGTTTTGCAATACGGCACTGGAACCTTAACAATTCCCTGCGGTTTGGAGTCTTGGAAATGATTACCTGCTTTTTGTGTACCTTGTCCTATCCTTTTGAAATTCAAATTTGCCCGGGCTTGAAATCTCGGCTTCCTGTTGGAACGGTCTTGGAAACTTACCTGTCCTCTGTCTCGTTGAGATCTTTCACTTTCTCCTTCGATGATCAAAGCTTTCTAGACTACAGCGGTATATGTTGTTAATTCGAAAACTGTAACCTGTCCACGTATCCATGGTCGTAATCCCTCTTGAAACCTTTGAACACGTTTCTCTTCAGTGTCCACCTGTTCCGGAACAAACCTAGCCAATTCATTAAATTTGGCTTCATACTCTGTTACAGATATACTTCCCTGCTTTAGTTCCAAAAACTTTATCTGCATCTGATTCCTTACGTAGCGAGGAAAATGCTTTTCTAAAAATAACTCTTTAAACCTATCCCAAGCAATAACATCTTCACCTTCTAAAGCCTTTTTAGATTCCCACCAATAATTTGCCTCTCCCTTCAACAAGTAACTAGCAAAATCAGTCTTCTGGTCCTCACCTACGTTCACTAGTGCAAACGCTTTCTCTATTTCTTTTAACCAGGTGGTAGCTTTAATAGGATCAGTAGACCCATCAAATTCTGGAGCTTTAACTGCCTGAAACTGCTTAAAAGTAATAACATGTAATGCTGGTGGTAATTGAGGCTCAGGACGAGGTGGCTGTTGGAACATTTGTTGTTGGATTTGTTGTTGTTGATGCTGCATCTGCTGCTGCATCATTACCATCTGTTGTTGCATCAGATGGAACATTTGGTTCATGGTCTCATTGGTCTAACCTTCGGAATTACTGTTAGAAGTCTCAGTCCTAGTCTTTCTTTTTGGTGCCATCTTCTTTTGACAATAAAACAGGTGATATTTCTTTAACAGTTTAATAAACAATTGACAGTAGGTAAGAAAACAATTTATCCGGTATTAATAACATGATTTAAATCAAGAAAATAGTTGTTGAATATAAAAATTGGAAATGTAAGCAGTTAAATAAAATTATTGTTCTTTTCTTTTCTTTTTTTTTCAACAGGAATTATAATATGGAAAGCTATAAAACAATAAAATGAAAGTAAATGCCGTAAAACTGTAAAGACTGAAATTTAAATAAAAGAAATTTGAAAAGTTCAGTTTATATATATGACACCAGCCTCAGGTGTAAATGCTTGATATAAAAAGTCTTGCTCTGCTGGTAATCACCGCGACTACAAGTCATACTACCACTACAGGTCAAAATCCTAATACAGGTTAATCTACTAATACATGCATACACACTACTCACTAGGTTATACTATGCTGCCTCTATATACATCTGTACTCTGAAGTCACTGTCTCAACTGTCTCAGAACCCAGGCGGAATACGCCTAAGCTCCTCTCTAAGTGCCTGGACCAAAGTCTGTGCCAAGCGAAATATCTGATAGAACTCTGCAAAAGAAGGAGGTCCATCATGGGTCAAATCATCAAGCTCCCAAGTAGCGCTCATCAACACCGACTGCAATCGCTGTCTCATATAGTAATCTGGCTGTAGGGCCGCTAGCGGTCCTCTGTCCCTCTGATCAAACAAATGCATGATCTCTCGACACTGTGCCCGCCAATACTCCACATCATCTTTCACAACTCTGTACTCATGGTATGGTACCATATACGGCTGAGCAACCTGACCTACTGACTCCTGTGAAGGAACCCTCAGAATACCTGCACCCTGCTGTGGTAATCCTAGCTGTAAATCCACATCATGCTCTCACATCCCCTCGACTGGAATCATCTGAAACACATCCGGCTCTGGGGCATGCACTGGTATTGGAGGTAACAATGGTGGTGGTGGTAACTCCTGCTCAATACTTGGTATAAACTGGTGCTCAACTGGTAAAGGAACCATCGGCTCAAAGAACTCAAAGGGATCAAACATCTCTAGGGGTCATGAACTATCCCCTGTACTGGTGGTACCGGCTCCTGTGGCAATGGTGGTGGAGGTGGTAGAGGAGGAAATATATACTCAGATACTTGAGGTATAATTGGTGCTGCTGGCCCAGTGACTGTCCTCTCGGAAGATGCAGAATAACCAGAAGATGCCATCTGATAATATACCAAGAAAAGAAAAGGTCACTAGACAATCCTAAGATTTATATTTTCCTATTCTAATCTGGTAAAATCCTAACACTATTCTTCCTAATTTGACTATCCCTATCTTATGTGATCTCCCTATCTTATCTTAATCCTAATGCTCTTGTTTTCAGGGACCAAACCTACAGCTCTGATGCCAAACTGTAACGCCCTCCAAACCCGGGGTATAAGTCTGGGGGTTACGAGCTAATCACCAAACCTGTACAATCTTATTAATAAATAATAAAGAAATAAAACTAAACCCCTTTAATACTAACCAAGACCTTTTAAGGTTGAAGTGTGAAAACAAGAACAACTAACTACTTTTATTATAAACTAACATTTAAAATCTCACAAACTCTTTTTATTACAAACCATTGTCTAATTCATTTTAAATTAAGTTCATCTTTTATTCAAACACACACTATCTATCAACACTCCCCTGCTCGGGCAACTCAAAGCTTTCTTCCTGGATTGGGATCAACACCCTGGGTATGAGAGGATCTCGAGGCTTGACCCGCTTCTTTACCACTCGTGTCCTGATGGGTTTCATATTTCTTCTTAACTGAAAATAATAAGGTGAATAACAACAAAAGGGGTGAGCCAAAATTGCTCAACAAGTCTATAAAATATAAACAGTATTAAAGCAATATAAGTGAATCCGTAATCCAGATATATCTACAAAGATATAATCTCACAGGAATAGAAAGAAGGCCATTACTGGCGAATGCGAACGAACTAAACTGGACTCAAGTTCGCAGCTATACCCTGCTGATCAGCCAGGATACAGTGCTGATCTATATCTTACTATATAGATCCCATCGGGCACCCAGGCACTACGGCCCATCTCAAGGATCCGGTTATGTCCCGATCCTTAGGATTAAGTAAACTTAATCCCCAAAGTAGTATTATCCAGTCCCTGGAATAGCAACCGGAACGATCGGTATGCCTTGATATATTCTAATCACCAGAATATATCAATAATTGTGAGTAACAATTGGAATATGAATAATGAACTCAAATGAAAAGAATAAATCAAGAATCGAAATGAAATATGAACAAGAGAATTAAAAGAGTGCAATTGTAATAAGAATCTGAAGAGAATATCACTATTCTGAAAAATAGAATAGGGGAGAAACTTGCCTTCTGCGCGACTTACTGCAATTAACTCACTTTCGTCTATAACCTACTCGTCCTGCCTTGTTGGCTTAGCTTCTGTTAGCAAAATAGATTGATTAAGTCATTTTGTACTTCAGTTGCATCTTGAATTGACTTCATTTCGTTCCTATTATCTACCCATACGCTTATGACCGACTCGTATATTATATATAAGCAAGTAAAACTCGATTAACCACATAATACACATAAGCACATAAGCATATAATCATTTTTATAGTTAAAATAATTTTTAGAATCAAAATCGACTCGCTGATTGCTCCGTAGATCACCTTCTGCTTCATTTTCTATTTTTCCGGAATCTTTCGGATTCGTCTCGGCACATATTTTGACTGATAATTAAGCAATTAATAAAGTCAACTAATTTCTAGAAGAAATTAGGTCTTTATATTATTTTTAATGAAAAAAATTCATTTTTCTGAGTAAAATGGCTTTCGATTCGCTCAGATCGGACTAACGGTCTAATTACTATTAATTAAACACTGTTAATCCAATTTATTATTTAATATAAATAATTATTGCTAATTTTTAAATCCTAAAATATTTTTAAATAATTATTTAAGAATAATCAAAGTCAAAAATATTTTTTTATAATTTTTGGAGTTAAAATGAATAAGTTATAATTTATTGAAAATTATGTGATTAATTATCGAAATAATTAATCACTTTTTAAATATTAAACAAGTAAATAACTAATAACTAATAAATAATTGATAAATAATTATTTAATAATTTAAAATAATTAATCCCTAATTATTAGGATTAATCACAACTTATTACAAATATTTACAACTTATCGTTATTTATTCGATTAGATCGATTACTTATAAGTAAATAATTGATATCATTAACTGATACATTAATTATCGAATAAATGAGTTATTATTATTCGAATCATATTTCAACTCAACGATCCACTACTCCTATTTCTACGAGTTATTCGTATTCCTCGCATAATTATCGAAACATTACGGTTGTTATTACAATTTATACTATTTAAATTAACTATCTGAATTTAATTATCCATTACGAATAATTATTACGATATTATACGAATAATTAACTATCGACCGAATAATAATATTAATTATCGAATCATTACGCGTATAGATACGAGTTACTCGTAATATAAACTAATTATCGGATTATTAATCATATTATTTAATCCTTATTTATTAATTAATTACCTAATTATTAATTAATTACCTAATTATTAATTAATTAGATAACTAATAACTAATTAGATAATAGTTAAATAATTAATTAAGTAATTAAATTCGAATTAATAAAATAATTCAAGAATTATTAATAATATTTTTCAGAATTTAAAACTGATTTTCTGATTTATAAAATAAAAGTAAATAATTAAAAACTCAGAAACAGTTTCTGGAAATTGGAATTGAGGTTTGGTGGATCAAAACCGGGTCTGAAATAAAACAAACGGGTTGGGTCCGGGTTAATCGGGTCCTCAAGAACTGCCCCACCAGCAACGACGCCGGTGGGTTTTCCGGGGAATAAATCCGGCCAAAACAACGATGAAACGACGAAATCAGTTGAGGGTTTTCATTCCCCAGCCCTCCAAGAACACAATCCCACCATCCTCTTCAATCCCCGTCGTGTGGATCGTTTTATCCGGCCAAAAACAGAGTAAATGCCGGCGAGCTTCACCCGAGTCCGACGAGCTCGATTCCCAGGGCAAATAGGCATCGTTCGATTCGTTTCTTGGTGGGTTTTCGTTCAGAATTTTACCAGGAACATAACAACATCAATATCATAACCTATCAATCCCTACAACGATTTCTCCGGCTAAAACAAGAAGAATTTCGGCCAAAACCCAAACTAACCATTTCGTACATGAAGAATTGCAAGTAATATATCAAAACAAAGCTTATGAGTTCTACAATCAAACCCCTATATTCAAAACAATCACAGATTCTTACAAATACAAAAACGAACTAATTAAAGTTTACATAAACCCTAAGCTAAGAACAACTAATTACAGCAATCATTTGATGAATTGAATAACACAAATCAATTGTAAATAAGCACCTAAAGCTATTCCAATCATCAAATTAAACCCATAACCCCACAATCAAAAATCCCCAATTTCAGTTCAAGAACCCTAAAAATCGAATTGAAAATCGAAGCAACAAAACACAAAATTGATGACAGAAATAGAAAGTAGAGATCAAGAGCTTTCGATTGAGTACTCATATGTCTGATTTGGAAGTCAGAATCACAATCAAATCGCTGCTTGAATCTCAAGAACACCAACCCCTAATTTCTGAATTTGGGAATATTTGCTGAATTTTCTGATTTTAATTAATTAAATTAATAATAATTAGGTTATTTATAGCTGCCAAATTAATACTCCTAAATAAAATTAAGGGGCTAATTATACATTTAATAAAAATATTTGGCCCTAATTTTCATAATTTTTGGGTATTAAAATTTAATTTATAAATATTTTATATATACAATATATATGCCAAAATTTCCCAAAAATTGTGAATAATGCAAAAATACAAAGAAATGGTATAAATAAAAGTCCTATAATTTTATAAAAATAAAAATGTGATTTTTGTGGGGTTTTTAACACCCAATGGGGCCCGAAAATGTCATTTTTCGTAAAACGAGAAAATTTATAAAATATCTAGATGTTCAGAATAATGCGATTGTGAAAGCCGTTTGATGAAAAATAAGGCCCATTATTTTATTTGAAATACTGGCTTTAAAATCATTATTTGGGTCGTAAAACGTTTGAAATGAAACCTATGAATGTGAAATAAAATATCTGAAAAATACCTTGAAAATACAGAAATGACACGACATACACATAACACATAACAATTAGGGTTTAACAGATAATCACACATAAATGACATATTAATACACATATTTTATTATAAATATAACATAATACAACGTAAATTTCCCGGTCGTTACAACAGGAAATGAACCATCTATCCCAAAGCCTAGAGCAGAATGGTCTGATCCAGATATTGAACAAGTTCATAAGGATAAGAAGGCCATGAACATTTTATTTAATGGAGTTGATGGTGACATGTTTGATAGCATCATTAACTGCAAAACTGCCAAGGAGGTATGGGACACAGTACAAGTTATTTGTGATTGAACTGAGCTGTTAAGGGAAAACAAAATGCAACTCTTGATTCAGCAATATTACAATTTCCATAGTGAAGAAAATGAGTCACTCACTGATATTTTTAGTAGATTTCAAAAACTACTGAATGCTCTAAAGTTGTATGGAAGGGTCTATTAAACAAAGGACTCAAACCTCAAATTCCTTAGATCCCTGCCAAAGGAATGGAAGCCTATGATAGTCTCATTGAGAAATTCTCAAGATTACAAGGAGTTCACCTTGGATAGACTGTACGGGATTCTAAAGAACTATGAGCTTAAAATAGAGCAAGATGAGAAGCTGGAGAAAGGAAGAAAGAAAGGAGGTTCCATTGCATTAGTTGCTGAGCAAGGAAAGGAGAAGGAGATAAAGGTTGAAGCTGTTGAATTTGCACCAAACCCTAGAGTTTGTGAAGGCAAGGGAAAAGGGCTAGTAGCTGAACATGAAGACCATCTTAGTCAAGATGACATGGATGACATAGATGAGTATCTTGCTTTTCTATGCAGGATATTTGCCAAGCTCAAATTCAAGAAGAATTTTGGAGCAGCTAAGTCAAACAGAAACATGGTTGATAAGTCTAAATTCAAATGTTTCAAGTGTGGCTTTGCAGGTCATTTTTCTAGTGAATGTAGAAGGTCTGACTCTGGTAAAAAGAAGTTTGAGCGTGTTGATTAAAAACAAAAATATTTTGAGTTGCTCAAACAAAAGGAAAGGGCTTTCATCACACAAGAAAATGACTGGACTGCAGATGGATTAGAAGAGGATGAAGATACAAGCTATGTTAATGTAACACTTATGGCCAAATCAGATGAAATGGAGGTCAGTTCATTTAAAAAATCAGGTAATTACCACTAATCTAGCACATTTATCTAAAGCTAAGTGTAATGATGCTATAAATAACATGTCTACTGAATTATGTCATCTGCGTCTTACACTCAAGTATCTCACTAAAGAAAACACTAAACTTAAAGAGAATAATCTGTTTTTAAGTGAAAGAAACAATGTACTAGAGACTCAATTTATTGAGTTTGAAAAATTGAACATAGAATGCAAGATTGCTAAAGATGAACTAACTGAATCCTTGAAGAAATTGAAGATTTTAAGAAAGCAGCTTGAATGAGAACAGGAAGTGATCAAGGCATGGAAATCATCTAGAGATGTTCATTTTTAAATTAATAAAGTTCAAGGTATAGAATCTTTATGTGATGAAGCCTGGAAAAAGTGCAAGGAGAAAATTGATTCCAATTTGGTAGAAGGACTTTCAACGGATGTGGATTCGACGGTTGATGAATGTTATCCATCGAAAGACCAAAAGGATTATCCGTCGAAAGATAAGGAATCACATTTGTTGAGTGAAAGAAATCCAGTTAGCAAAGCTAAACTAGGTAAACTAAATGAGAAATATGGATCAGTTTCTAAGAACTTTGTTCCCGGAGAAACAAGTTAAGTGAACAAAAACAAGAGAGTCAATGTAGGACATCTGTCTATCAAGCAATTGAATGACAGATAGGAGAAAATTGAAGTGAGAGCAGAGTCTAAAAAGAAAAACAATAGGAATGGGAAAATAGGAATTAACAAACATAACAACTACATACCTGATAAATATGCACCAAGAAAAACCTGTGTTAAGTGTGGTAGTGTTAATCATTTGTCTGTTAATTGCAAACTTGCTATGCCTGCTCTCATGTCTGCACCTCCTTCATTTCCCAGTATGCCTACAATGCCTGTGAATGTTATGCCTACACATAATTTGAATGCATAGTTTGCTAATATGCCATTTGTACAAAATCCTTACTATGCTGCATTTAGTATGCCACAAATGCCATTTAACATGGCATTCTGGAATAACATGTTTGCACATAATATGCCTTTCCATGTTAATCATCCTGTGCATGATAATTCTGCAATGATGAATGGTTTCAAAGATTCTACTCAAATGACTAAGGATGAAAATCAGATACCTAAGTCAATTGAGGAAAGGTCTAAGAAACCTAAGAAAAGACCTAAGAAAACAGGACCCAAGGAAACTTGGGTACCAAAATCAACTTGATTTGATTTTATTGTGTGCAGGGAAACAGAAAGAATCTTTGGTATTTGGATAGTGGGTGCTCAAGGCACATGACTGGAGATTCTACCCTGCTCACTGAGTTCAAAGAGGGAGCTAGCCCAAGTATTACTTTTGGAGATGACAACAAGGGTTATACTGTGGGATATGGCTTGATTTCAAAGGATAATGTCATCATTGAGGAAGTTGCCTTAGTGGATGGACTCAAGCACAATTTGTTGAGTATCAGGAAGCTTTGTGATAAGGGCAACTCAGTAACATTCAATTCTGAAGCCTGTGTTGTGATCAACAAGAGAAGCAACAAAGTGGTTCTCACTGGAGTGAGAAAAGGGAATGTGTATTTAGCTGACTTCAACACATCAAATGCAGAATTTGTCACTTATTTATTCAGCAAGGCAAGTCAAGATGAAAGTTGGCTATGGCCAAGGTTGTCCCACCTTAACTTCAAGACTATGAATAAGTTACTCAGAAAAGATTTGGTAAGAGGTATTCCTCAAGTGGAATTCTCAAATGATGGAGTGTGTGATGCATGTCAAAAAGGAAAGCAGATCAAGGCATCATTCAGAAAGAAACTTGATTTAACAATTGAAGAACCTTTGCAACTATTGCACATGGATTTATTTGGACCAGTCAATGTATTATCCATCTCAAGGAATAGATACTACCTAGTAATTGTGGATCATTTCTCAAAGTTCTATTGGACATATTTTCTAAAATCCAAAGATGGAGCTAGTGAAATTATCATCAATCACATAAGGCAAGTCAACAATCATCATGATTTCAAAGTAAGAAGAATCAGGAGTGACAATGGAACCGAGTTCAAGAATTCTGTGATGAGATCTTTTTGTGAAGAGAATGGGATCATGCATGAGTTTTTAGCAGCAAGAACCCCACAACAAAATGAAGTGGTGGAAATAAAAAACAGATTTCTTATTGAAGCTGCAAGAACACTGCTAGAAGAATCAAAATTACCAACATATTTTTGGGCAGAAGCTGTAAATACTGCATGCTACACTCAGAATATTTCTTTGGTTAATCAAGAAAAATGCACGACACCCTAACAATTATTCAATAATAGGAAGCCAAAATTAAAATTTCTTCATGTCTTTGGCTGTAAATGTTATATCTTAAGGAATCAAACTGATCAAAATGGAAAGTTTGATGCCAAAGCAGATGAAGGCATTTTTGTTGGATATGTAGTTGGAAAAGCATATAGAGTCTACAATCTCAGAACCAACATTGTTATGGAATCTGTACATGTTGTGTTTGATGATAAAAAGATTTAAGGATTGCAAGATGGAGATTTCCATGAAAGCCTCAAATTTGACAATATGATATGATTTGTGAAGACAGTGATGATGAAAATGATCAAGAACAAATATCTAAGGACAATGCAGAAAAATCTACAACCAGTGAAGCACATAATTCAACATCCGTCGAAAGACCAAGTGCATTATCCGTTGAAAGACAATCTGCATCATCCGACAAAAGGCAAAGAGCAACATCCGTTGATCCATTAATAGGAGTTGAAAGCCAAATTAGATCAGAATCAAAAAGAACTCCAATTTCAAGTCAAGGATCCATAAACTCAGGGGGAGTTTCTGACAATCAAAACTCTGTCACACATCAAGAAAACAATGAGGCCTCTTCATCTAGAGCTAATCTACCTCAACAGAAAAAATGGACTAGAGATCAACCTTTTGAACTAATCATTGGTGACGTATCTTCAAGAGTGCAAATAAGAAAAGTAACTCAGGAAGAATGTCTTTATAACAGCTTTCTATCTCAGGAAGAACCTAAAAAGTTAGAGGAAGCTATGTTGGATCCTGATTGGGTTTTAGCTATGCAGGAGTAGCTAAACAAATTTAAAAGGAATAAAGTTTGGAAGCTGGTACCCAAGCCTAAATGAAAGAATCTGTAATATCTGGGATATACCGTGTAATTATTTTTGCTAATTAAATAGATATTATGTGTGTTCAGTATCTATTCTGTGAATTAACTGTTAAGTGTTATTTGTATTTGAATATTCAAAAATAGTATTAATTGAGTATTTCAATATTTATATGTCCAAAATAAAATATAGATAATTGTCATATCTTCCTAACTATTTTTATGTTGATTTATGAATTTAAAATCTATTTTATAAAAACGGGAACCAACCGACGTCAACCGTTGTTACGTTTTTGGAACCCGAAACTCTTCCGAGAACTCCTTCCTAACCTAATTGTAATATTCCGAGCATTTTCCATGTTTCGACTTTTTCGATCCGGCGTACGGTTTGTCCTGCGCGGATCCCGGCGCAATATTTTCGATACAGTATTCATTTCGGTAAATCAATAAAAACCCGTATTTTCGATAAACGGGAGCTTTTTATTAAACTATCACAATTATCACTTCGTAATACGTGTAACCAGGCGCTGAGACCAAGACCGCAATACAAATTTTACTGATTTGGATAATTATCCCGAAAACCGATACCGTTTGGATCAGTTTTTACAAATAAACGTACCATTTTATATCCGAAATAATCCAAGGGGATACTAATTTTCCGTAAATATAAATAGCCTTTTACCATATTTTATTTCGTATCAAAATCATTTGCAGACAGATAAATATATAATTTTACAAAGAAAAATCCTATATTCATAAATTGTTTCAAGAATCAAACCAACTTTTGAAGGTGTTATTGATCTTTGTTTGAAAAGCTCGAGTACTGGATTTGAAGGTCTTGAGAAGCTCTATCAGAATCTGTAATCCATACACCTGCAGAATCAAAGGTTTAATTTCTAAAAAATTATTTAATTTCGAATTATTTTTATGAAAAATATGATTTTTTGTTCGGATGATTGTTTGTATCATTTGATGATTGCATGTTGTAGAGCTTGTTTTCCTGATGATTTTGGTATATTATACGTCTGATTTGGAGTTCAATAACATGTTCAAATTTGAGTTTGATTTTCGAATTTTAAAATTAGGGTTTATAACCCGTATGAATGTTTTCAATTGAAATTTGGGGGTTTTTGATTCAGGGGTTATTAGCTGTTGATTTATAGTGGGTTGTGTTCCTTATGAAATTTGCAATCGATTGATATATAGCTCGTTAATAGAGGATGCTTGAATCGAAGGAAGTTGTGTTTTAAAGATTTTTACGATGTTCGCCGGAAACCGGCGATGTTCTTGGCCAATTTCCGGCCAGAACAGGGATGATTAGAATGTTTTGATTGCATGAATAAGTTCCTGGTGTTGTGTAGTGTTGATCTGAAGGTGTTGGTGGGGTGAGGACGTCGGGATCGTCTTCTCCGGCCACCCCCGATTTTCCGGCGACTGGAACTGCAAAATTGCAGTTTAGTCCCTCCAGTTTTGAAGATGGTGGAGTTTAGTCCCTATAGTTTGCAAAGTTTTCAAAACTAGGATTCCTGTTTATAAAATGTTTAAAAATCATATTTCCTATTTATTTTTATTATAAAAATTCATTTTTAATTTCTGAAAATTTTAAAAAAATTAGTATTTTAATTCCGAAAATTATTTTAATTCAAAAATAAATCAGAATTAATTAGTTAATTAATTTCAGTTAATTTTTAATTGATTAATTGGTCAATTAATTCGAAAATTAATTGATTAATTGATTTAATTAATTATTAATTGATTTTAATTAATTATTTAATTAATTATTTAATTAGATTTAATTATATAAAAATGATTTAAAAATTCCGAAAAATAGTTTCGAGCTTTAAAATATTATTCTAAATTATTTCCAAGGCTCGATAATTATTATAAAATTATTTCGGAGCCAGAATTGGCCAGCCGAACCCTGTTTATTAACCCGAAATTGATTCAACGACCCGTTTTAATTCCAAAAAATGTTTTAAAAATCATTTTAAATACCTGAAAGCCTATTTATAACCCGAGACTTCTTTATAAATGATTTGTCATTGATTATGTGATGTTATGTGTTATATGTGACTTGTTGATTGACTATCGGTCTATACATTCGGTGTTTACTTGATTATTGCATAACTTTCAATCCGTTAATCGGATTTGGGTAAAACGAAGGGTAGATAAAAGTATATGTTGAATATAATCCTATGAGTTGATAATTGATAGATGCTTATAATATGTGAGCAGAAGAGGCAAGACATAGGAAAGGGAAACAGGTAGTTGAGGAGTAAAACGATTGTGATTGGAAGCGAGTGCAGGATAGTAAGCTAATACCAGGCAAGTGTTCTGAACTTTCTCGAGATATTGTAGTACTTGATAGTCTTGTTGACATTGCAAGTGCTTTGAAGCACAGAAACCTAAACCCTGATTTCAGTTATTGTTCTTGAGCCATGAACCATATTCTTTCTAAGCCATTGATTATTGTATACCCAAACACGAACCACAAATCTACGATACTACTCCACAAATATATACAAACTAAATACCAAACACTGAACTGAATTATTTTATACTCAACCCATGGTATCTTATGCTTTGAAAGACCAAATTCTTGAAACCCTGAAACATTGATTCCTTTGTTATCCAATTCTTTCATTACCCAGCATCCAAGCCTTGAAAGTACCTTGTTGATCCACACAAGGGTTGAAACCCTTTCATTGTTAAACACTCATTATTGTTAATGATTCTAATTATTGTTTATTATTGTTTAATTTTGTTATTATGTTAGAATTGGATTGTTTTTATAAAATTGTGGACCAGATTCGTGGTCAGACCATATAATGGTCAAGTTAGGCCAATGTGTGCCTTGGATCCAGTAGTTAGAGCAATACTGTGTGCTTTGCTCGGGGTTAGTGTGTGACTGATCAGCAGCCTAACCTTGGTTTTAAAATAAAAATATAGTATCCAATTCTAAATCATAATCCATTGTTCACTTGATATCATAACCATATTCACTTGATGATCATTATTCTCAGTTTTGTCACTGTGACTTGCTGAGCTAGTTAGCTCATTTGTGCGATGTTGTTTATACTCTTTCCAGTTAAAAAGGAACCAGTTGGTAGCAAGGATCCCCAGTCCAGTGCGAGAGCTAGGGATTAAGGTCGTTGAAGCTGAGCTAGTAGGCTTCTTTTGGAATAATGTAAATTGTAAAAGTCTGTAATATGTTTAATACTCAGTTTGAGTTTGAATGGTTGAGATTTAATCGGTATGTAATATATTAATGTGTTTGGCTTGTGTGCATACTTTAACCTGTTGCGATCCGTGGTAGTTGGTAAGTAGGGTCACTGCATATTATTATTATTATCTTTAATAATGTTATAAGCAGGTTGTAATCAGTGTGTGTGTGGACCCCAAACTTCTGACCCGGGTTTGGAGGGCGCCACAGAATCCTATTGACACCAAGTGGGTATTCAGAAACAAGATGGATGAAAATGGCATAGTCTTCAGGAATAAAGCTAGATTGGTTGCTAAGGGCTATTATCACCAAGAAGGAATTGATTTTGATGAAACTTTTTCTCCTGTTGTAAGACTTGAAGCCATCGGAAATTTCTTAGCCTATGCAGCCCAGGCCAATTTCAAGGTCTATCAAATGGATGTCAAAAGTGCTTTTCTAAATGGAGATTTGGAGGATGAAGTCTATGTTAGTCATCATCCTAGGTTTGAAGACCTAAATTTTCTAGAATATGTCTACTATCTTTTGAAAGCACTTTATGGATTGAAGCAAGCACCTAGAGCCTGGTATCATACTTTGTCAAAGTTTCTCTTAAAAAATCACTTCACTACAGGTACTATTGACAAAACCTTATTCTTTAGAAATGTTAATGACTCTAGTATACTTGTTCAAACTTATGTAGATGATATTATATTTGGATCTACATGTGAAAAACTTTATAAAAATTTTGCCAAACTGATGTAAAGTAAATATGAAATGAGCATGAAGGGAGAACTAACTTACTTTCTTGGTTTACAAGTTAAGCAAGTTAGTGATGGAATATTCATTAGTCAAACCAAATATATTTATAATCTTTTGAAGAAGTTACTTAATAGATTGCACATCTGAAAAAACTCCTATGGCCACTACAACTAAACTTGAATTAAACACTACTAAAAAGTTTGTGGATATTTCAAGCTATAGAGGCATGGTTAACTCACTTTTATATTTAACTGCCAGTAGGCCAGATATAATTTTTGCTACATATCTTTGTGCTAGATTTCAAGTTGATCCTAGAGAATCTCATTTAGTAGCTATTAAGAGAATTTTCAGATATCTCAAAGGAACACCAAAACTTGGCATTTGGTTTCCTAGAGATTCTGGTTTTGATATAACTGGTTATTTAGATACAGATTATGCAGGCTGTAAAATTGATAGAAAAATACAACATGAACCTGTCAATTTCTAGGAAATAAGCTAGTATCATGGTTCAGTAAAAAGCAAAATTCAGTTTCTACTTCCACAGCTGAAGCTGAATATATTGCTGCTCATAGTTGTTGTGCACAGATCTTATGGATGAAAAATCAACTGTTGGACTAAAGATGAAAAACTGATGAAAAACTCAATCACACATCAAGATAACAATGAGGTCTCTTCATCTAGAGCTAATCTACCTCAACAAAGGAAATGGACAAAAGATCATCTCTTTGAGCTCATCATTGGTGATGTTTCTGCTAGAGTTTAAACAAGAAGAGCAACTCAGGAAGAATGTCTATACAACAGCTTTCTTTCCAAGGAAGAACCAAAGAAGGTAGAAGAAGCTTTGTTGGATCCTGATTAAATATTAGCTATGCAGGAGGAGCTAAACCAATTTGAAAGAAATAATATATGGAAGCTAGTACCCAAGCCTAAAGGAAAGAATCCAATAGACACCAAGTGGGTATTCAGAAATAAGATGGACGAAAATGGCATAGTTGTCAGGAACAGAGCTAGATTGGTTGCTAAAGGCTATTGTCAAAAAGAAGGAATAGATTTTGATGAAACATTTGCTCCTGTTGCAAGACTTGAAGCCATCAGAATCTTCTTAGCCTATGCAGCCCATGCCAATTTCAAGGTCTATCAAATGGATGTCAAAAGTGCCTTTCTGAATGGAGATTTGGAGGAAGAAGTATATGTCAGTCAACCTCCTGGTTTTGAAGATCCAAATTTTCCAGAACATGTCTATTATCTTTTGAAAGCACTTTATGGACTGAAGCAAACACCTAGAGCCTGATATGACATTTTATCAAAGTTCCTTTTGGAAAATCACTTCACAAGAGATACTGTAGATAAAACTTTATTTTTCAGGAATGTTAATGGCTCCAGTATACTTGTTCAAATTTATGTAGATGATATTATTTTTGACTCTACAGATGAGAAAGTTTGCAAAAAAATTTCCAAATTGATGCAAAGTAAGTATGAAATGAGTATGATGGGAGAACTAACTTACTTTCTTAGTTTACAAGTTAAGCAAGTTAGTGATGTAATATTCATTAGTCAAACTAAATATATTTTTGATCTTTTAAAGAAGTTTGATCTAATGGATTGTACATATGCAAAACCTCTCATGGCCACAACAACTAAGCTTGAATTAAACACTACTGAAAAGTCTGTGGATATTTTAAGTTATAGAGGCATGGTTGGCTCACTTTTGTACTTAACAGCTAGTAGGCCAGATATAATGTTTGCTACTTGTTTATGTGCTAGATTTCAGGCTGATCCTAGAGAATCTCACTTAATAGCTATTAATAGAATTTTCAGATATCTCAAGGGAACACCAAACCTTGGCATTTGGTACCCTAGAGATTCTGGTTTTTATCTAACTGGTTATTCAGATGCAGATTATGCAGGTTATAGAATTGATAGAAAGAGTACAACAGGAACCTGTCAATTTCTAGGAAACAAGCTTGTGTCCTGGTTCAGTAAAAAGCAAAATTCAGTTTCTGGCAGTTGCTGTGCACAGATTTTATGGATAAGAAATTAATTGCTGGACTATGGTTTGCAAGTTGAGAGGATTCCAATTTCCTGTGATAATACAAGTGCAATTGCCATCACTGAAAATCCAGTGCAACATTCAAGGACAAAGCACATAGATATCAAGTACCATTTTATAAGGGAACATGTAATGAATAGTACCGTGGAGCTTCATTTTGTTCCAAGTGAGAAACAACTTGCAGATATCTTTACCAAGGCACTGGATGAATCCACCTTTTCAAGGTTGGTAAGTGAGTTAGGTATGCTTAATTACTCTTAAATCTATCTGATTTATTTTGTAAGTTGATATACAGCCAGAAATTTAATTGATTTTTCAGTCCTGGATGATTTTTGGCTAAGTCAAAATTTACATCTCGACGGATGACCCTTATCCATCGAGTTTGGTCATCCGTCGACACACAATTTGCTAATAAAAATCAATTACTTTTCTGGAATATTTTATGTCTCGACGGATAACAGTTTATCCTCATCCGTCGAATTGTCTTAATCTCAGCTGTTAATTCCCTGTACATTATCCATCGAGTATACTTACAGTTTGTAAGCATTACACGATGGATAATGGGTGGAATTTTTACAGTTTATTTTAAACGGCTATTTTAGGCAATTTTTATTGGTTAATTTATTTTACTTTATTAGTTTTATCAGTTATTTTTGAGATAGTGTAAAAGCTTATTTCATTGCAATTGTTTTCTTTTATCATTCTCAAATTCAACTGCTCTAATTTCATTCTCTCTCAAGCACTTACTCTCCTTCTCTTCAAGCTTTTATTCTCTAAACAATGGCACCTGTTGTAAAGATTATGTCTCAAACTAGCTACATTTATGAGAAGAACAATTTCACTGCATTAGTTAACAAGGGTACTCAGTAATCGGATGACTATCACAAGATGATGGACTTTGTGAAGAATTGCAAGCTCAATTATGCCATGCTGGAATCACCCACAATCTTCTGTGAAGTTGTTGAAGAGATGTGGACCACTGCTACCTACAACTCTACTGACAAGACCATTACTCTAACCATCAAAGGTAAAGAATTCTGTATCAATAGTGATGTGATAAAAGCATGTTTCAAAATTCCTGATAACAATGTAACTTCACCACACAATGACACTGATATCATAAATATGCTTAATTCCATGCACTATGCACTTCCTACTTCTAAACTGAGTGATATTAGGAGAATGGGTCTTAGGAAGGAGTGGAGTTTCTTGTGTGATGTAGTTACAAAGGTTTTATCAGGAAAGATCAGTAATTTTGATTTAGTGAATATTTCCATGCTCAACATGCTATATATGCTAGTTACAGATAAATTTTATAATTTCAGTGACCTTGTCTTGTTTGAGTTAGGCTTTAAATCAGGTGAGTTAGCTAAAAGAGGTAAGAATGTGTATTATTCTAGATTTCTTATATTATTGGCTAACCACCTCTGTGAAGAGATTGTACTTGAGAACCCTAACAACAAACTTGATTGTTGGGTTCAAGAGAGAAGGCTCATTGTAGATTTGAACAGGGTCAATCATCACAAGGATGTGCCAATGTTCTACTTTCCTGTAATGCAGGCACCTCAGGTAAGTGAGGTAAGTTCATCCATCCCTACAACTATTCCAACCTCCACAATTTCTTTGAGTTCAGGAGTAGCTATGTCAACTGTGCCAATGACCAAACAGTTGCCTACCAAAGCTACCAAACCTACTACTATTTCCAAATCCAAATTAAAGAAAACCCCTTCTGGTATCTCTCAAAAGATGCCAGTTAAAAAATCCACCAAAGCCAAAGAGGGGAGTGTGAATGAGGGTAAGTTAGGTGAGGGAAGGGGTGAACATCAAAGAAACCCCAAGAATAAGGTTGGAGAGTTGAGTGAATCACAGCCTAGCCACACTGTAGTTTTCCAATAAACTGCAGTGCTTAAAAAGGATAAAAGCTCACTTCTAGCTGCATCCTCCCAAAAGGATGTAGTTATTGAACAAAGCTCTCAACCAAGAGCACAGGCCAAGAGGGTTAGGGACACAAGCTCACCCCAAACTTATACAAGAAAGAAGAAATCTAAAACCTCTGGGGATGCACATGATACACACACAGTGCAAACTGGTGCTAAAGACACAATCACTGCACCTTCTCAAGTTCAGTTTGATGTGGCTCCAATAAATATGGAGTCACAGAAAAAATCTCTAGTTATAGAAGCACCTCAAACACCATACTCACTAACAAATTCTCTGGATGTGGATATGATAAACACATCAATTCCTGATTCCCCTTCTTTAACTCTGTTGGGGAAGCTAAAATCCAGTGCAAGTGAGCATCATCTTTTAGATGATTTGTTGGCTCACTTGCCAATTCTTTCAGAAACTGTTGTGTCATCTGTGCCTAAAATTTCTTCAATCAGCACAGAGTCAACAATAGTTTCTCTTCCTAACTCATTCATTTCTACTCTCTCGACGGATATTGCTCATCCATCGAGTAGTGATTGTATCCCGACGGATAAGCCTAACAGCAGTTATCCGTCGGATAGCAAAACCACTTACTCGATGGATATCACTCATCCGTCGAGTATCTCTGCACAACTTCAAACTTCAATTATTTCAAGTGCAGAAGATTTAGTCGTTGTACAGTCACTCTTAAGATTGAGAGAGCAGAGCGTCTTGAGTGAGTGGCTGGGTTGCTCCCAGGCAAAAGGAGAGAAAATGATTGAAAATCTGCAATCCATTTCTTCAGGATTGGTAAAAGGGAGTGATAGGAGTCCCACCTTAGTAGGTGAAGGTGAGGGTGTGCGGGTGGGGAGCCAGGGTGAGTCCCTGATGCAACAAAAGAGAGAACATGAGAGAAAAGCAGGTACAGAGGATATAAGGGTGGATCCAGCCATTGCTCATGAGTCAATGATTGTGGATGATGCAGAAAAGGAAAGACAATTTCAGCAACATTACAAAGCTGTCATTGATAACATTTCCTTGGATGCTGACACTTTTACTCATCCTGTGTCAGCCTATCAATTGTTGGCTGCTCAGGGCAATGAGGAGGCAGAGAAGACTTTAAATCTAGTACATACTTCAGAATCTCTACAAAGGGATGAAGTTGTTGTCAATTTAATGCCTTCTACAGATGGTGAGCCATCTGAAGAATTTAGAGTAAATTCTAATGATGATAACTCTGTTTCATTTGATGGAAGCATGAACTTAGGGGGATATGAAGGCCCAAGTTCCATACCAGATCTACCTGAATGGGCATTGACAAAGGAGTCTACACCAGGACAATTAAATGTATCCTTAGTAAAACAAATCATGTCTATCCAAAAGGCCATTCAGGACACCTCAAATATTGGTACCAAGGCTATTCTTCAAGCCCACCTAGATTCTCTACATCTCATGAAGCTGCAACAATTAAGACAGAATCTGAGTGTGGATGAACTCAAAAAGGATATAGCTGACTTGAAGACCTATAATTCTGAGAAGCTGGATTCGATAATGCCCTATGGTACCATGCAAGATCTACTCCTGAGACTGAGAAGAGAATCAGATGCTTAAAAGAAGCTGGCCAAATTAGAAGACAGAGTTCAAGTAATTGAAAACTCTGTGGCCATAATTCTTCAAAATCAACAGTCTCAGACCAGTCTTCTAATGCAACTGGCTAAAGCACAAGGCTTGACTCCTCAACTTGATGATAACACAAAGGGGGAGAAAGGACCAAGTGAGGGGGAGAAACTTCAGATACAAATCAGTAAAGTAATTGTGCCTTCAATTACTGTCTCAAAGCCACCAGTTGCAGATGGTATAGATCTGATTCAAGCAGCAGCAGCTAACTTGAAAGTTAGTGAGAAAGAACAGTTGAGTTTGGTCAACTGGAAGAAGATTGATGAGGAGATACAGAAAAAGTTTGAACTTGTCAAGGATCCAGTTAAGTCAGCCATCCATCACTCTTAAGTCAAGCAAATTAGTGTGAATGAGATGAGCATGAACTATCTGGAAAGAGGACAATCTTCCTGCATCAAGTCTCCAAAGGCTGAAATGATTCTTAAACCAAGGGAAAACTACTCAAAATCATCCTTGAAGAACCCCTTGGACACTGTGTATGAGACATCCAAGCCTGATGAGAAGAAGCTTCTGTCAAGATCAATTGTCTTCTATAAAGATCCAGCTGATTCAGTTTTTAAAGGGAGGATTATTAAGATTTTCAGAAATGGGAAAGAAATTTGTGTGGTGGATGGACACCCTCAATTTGCTCAAGCAAAGAGAGAAGAAAAAGCTAGATTAAAGCAGGAGAAGAAGTAGGCTGCTCTAGATGCTAAAAAGGCTAAACAAAAGAGAGAGCAGATTGCTATCTTGGCCAAGCTACATGCTGTAAATTCATCACAACAAATGTCCTCTCAACCATCTGAAGCAACTGAATCAAGGAAGCAAGTTGAAGAACATGAGAAATCTCCAAGAAAGAAGTAATTGGATAAAAGAACTAAAAGGAAACTGGAAATTGTTGACAAGGAATTGGAAGATCAATTTCCTAAGGAATCCACACCAGCCACAACTCAAGCATCAAAACCCTTTGTGGCATTTGAAGATATAAGGGTGGTGGATCCCTACAGGAATATTCATGGTGAACCTATTGTGCCCAAGGATGAGCCAATAGAATGGGAGAACATACCAATTCCTGACTTTAATCTACCAATTCTTAGCAAGCCAAAAAGGACAAAGTCAAGAGCAGTCAAGAAAGTGAAGCTGTCACCTCTAAAATCCAAGTCTGTAGTTAAAGTTCAGCCCAAAGTCAATAAGGGAGACTACTTGTACTTGTGTGACATCAAAGAATTTTCTGATCTAAACCTCTATCTGGATGAACTAGATGAAGTAAGAAGTATTGATGCATACAGGAACCTACCTAAAAAGGTTAGTGTTCATGTACAAAGGAGGAAAGGAGATTCAGTGGCCACTTCACAGGATTCTTCAAGAGAGCCAAGCTGTACTGATTAAAGTTTATTCATCCTTCAAGAAGAATTTTGGGTTCAATATCACTGCAAGAAGAGTAGTATTGAAGAAGATTGAAGAACTAAGGAGTGTTAGAGCTAAAGATGCACTCCCAAAGACTCTTATCATCCCATACACAGGGAGAAGAGTGCATCTAAGGCCCTACTGGCTGATGGAGTTCATAGATGACAAAGGGCTGAGAAGATTCTTCAGATTAGAAGACCAATTAAGCATCTCTAGCAATGAGACTCTCTTGGAAATGCAAGAAAAGCTAAATCTCTCAGAATCTGATGAACTGGAATTCCACAGCTAAGATCATCCGTTGAATTATGAATTATTACTCTGGGTACTTTTAATCATTATCCGTCGAATTACACTCAATCTTAGCCATTAATTTTAAGCATTATCCATCGAATTTACTTATAGCCTGTATGTATATTTCAATGGATAATCTTAGAATTTTGACAGTTTTCTTTATTTTTAAACGGCTATTTTGGGCTAATTTGATTGGTTACTTTATTTCACTTTTTAATTTTTGACAGTTTATTTCTGAGTAAGTATAAAAGTTAATTTCATTTCTATTCTTTACTTTTATCTTTCTCAAGCAATATTTCTAACTCTCTTCTTCTCCAAAAGCAAATACTTCCATTCTGCAACTAATTTTAATCACAGCAATGGCACCCGTAGTCAAAATTATGTCCTCAACTGGGTTCGTCTATGAAAAGAACAACTTCGTGGCTCTGGTGAACAAGCAAATTCCAACATCTGACGATTATCACAAGATGATGGACTTCGTACTAAACTGCAAATTGAGTTATGCCCTGCTTGAGTCCCCAACAATTTACTGTGAAGTTGTCGAGGAAATTTGGACTATAGCAGTGTTCAACTAAAAGGACAAAACTATTGTCTTTACTCTCAAAGGTAATGAACGCTGTGTTAACTGTGACGCAATTGAAAAGTGCTTTAAATTGCCTGAAAATAACACACTTGCTCCACACACAGACACTGATGTCAGTAACATGCTAGTTTATATGGGCTATGCTCTTGATGCCACTAAGTTAAGTGATGTTAGGAGAATGTGTCTTAGAAAATAATGGAGCTTTCTGTGTGATTTATTCATTAAAGTGTTTTCTGGAAAAATTAGCAATTTTGATGCTGTAACTTACTCACTTATTCACACGCTTTACATGCTTTTTAGTGATAATTACTTCAATTTTAACACATCTATTATGTATGAAATAGGGAGTAAATTAGGGGATATTAAAAAGAGGACTAAGAATATTTATTATGCTAGATTCTTTATGATCTTTCATGAGGCTAAGAAATAAGAAAAGGTGAGGCTCAAACAACAACAAAAGCAAGCTACTTTAGAAAAAACCTAGCCAAGAAGCCTTCAACCATAAAAGTTGCATTACCGGGGAACCCAATTGAAGAAAAGCAAGAAAAACCGAAGTAGTCAAAGAAAATAATGTACAAACTCCCAGCAAAGAGGAAGCTAAATTTCAATGAAGATAAGGAAGACTACATGCCAACCCAATCTACAACTTCAAGTCAACCATCCATACCTACATTGAAGGAGGCTGAATTTAAGGTTGATCTAAACATCACCTTTCATGGTGAACCTATAATTCCCAAGGATGCACCCATAGATTGGGACAGCTTGCCTCTTCATGATCTAAACATTCCAATCTTTGCTAAACCAAGAAAGACAAAGAAAAGAGCAGTCAAAATAGTCAAGGCTATCAAACTTCAATCCAAGTCTTTGGCCAAAGCCAAACCTATTGTCAACAAGGGAGATCAACTCTACATTTGTGACATCAAAGAATTTTCAGACATAAATCTCTATCTTGATGAGCTAGAATAAGTTAGAGTAATTGATGCCTACAAGCACCATCCAGAGAGATTAGTCTTCAGGTATAAAGGTGGAAAAAAGCTAACTTGGCCTCTTCATAGGATTCTCAATGAAGGCTATTCAACTTTGGTGACAGTCTTCTCCTCAATTAAGAAAAACTTTGGATTTAATATATTTGCCAAAAAAATGGTACTAAACAAGATTAAGGAGATAAGGAATAGCTTGTGAAGACCAAATGCACTCCCAAGAGTATTGGAAATTCCTTTCACTGGAGATAGGGTGCATTTGAGACCTTACTGGATGATGGAGTTCAAAGATAAAAAAGGCATCAGAAGATACTTCAGATTGGAAGATCAACTAAAGATTTCAAGCAATGAAACTCTTATGGAGATGCAAGGAAAGCTGGATCAGACAAATGAGGATGAATCTAAATTTTACAAGCAACTCCAAAATCAGATTGAGGAAAACAATGTGAAGCTGGGAAAGAAGTCAAGACAATCAAGGAAATGATCTAAATCTGCTCAGTCTAGAGGAGCACCTTGAAAATGATCTATAAGACATTCTACAAATTTTTCATTTTGAAGATTATGAATAAACTATAGCACTTGTAAACTTTATCTACTTTATTTCATTCTGTATTCATAGATTGTTTTGTTTTCATCAAGTTTCTCTTAATTTATGGCTACAATTCTAGTAGATATAAATTAGGGGAGATTGTTAGGAATATGTTGTGTACTTGACGATAACTTGAACAAAGGACTTAGTAGATTTTAATTAAGTGAATTTGTAGCTTTCAACGGATGATCAATTCAACATACATTGAATGTTTGGCAGCATTCGAGACTCTCAAGAAGAGTTTAATCACCGCACCAGTTATTACGGCACCTAATTGGAGAGAACCCTTTGAGATGATGTATGATGCAAGTGATTATGCAGTGGGAGCAGTTCTTGGGCAGTAAAAGTCTAATATCTTTCATGTGGTCTACTATGCTAGTAAGACGCTAAATGGAGCCCAACTGAACTACACCACTACTGAGAAGGAGCTCTTGGCTATAGTTTTTGGTTTCAAAAAATTTCGATCTTATCTACTTGGGACAAAGGTGACAGTGTTCACTGATCACGCTGCCATCTACTATCTGGTCTCAAAGAAAGATTCGAAGCCTAGACTTATTCGTTGGGTTCTCTTGCTACAGGAATTCGAGTTAGAGATCAAGGATCGAAAAGGTACTGAAAATCAAGTAGCTGACCATCTCTCTAGATTGGAGAATCCCGATTCTACTTCACAGGATAAGACATTGATTAACGAATCTTTTCCGGATGAGCAGTTGTTCACAATTCAAGAGGAAGAGCCATGGTTCGCAGACATTGTGAACTATCTTGTTAGCAATATAATGCCTCATAATATGAATGCGTCTCAAAAGAAGAATTTTTTGCATGAGGTGAAGTGGTACATGTGGGATGAGCCATATTTGTTTAGACAAGGAGATGACTAGATCATCAGGAGATGTATCCCATTCTGTGAGACTGAGGGGATATTAAGAGACTATTATTCCACAATTTATGGTGGACATTATGGTGGTGAAAAGACAGTAGCTCGTATTCTTCAAGCAGGTTTTTTCTGGCCTACGTTGTTTAAGGATGCACATCAGTTCGTTTTAAGGTGTGATCGTTGCCAAAGAGTTGGGAATCTTACTAGAAAGGATGAGATGCCTTTAAATGTGATGCTTGAAGTTGAGGTCTTCGATGTTTGTGGAATCGATGTTATGGGACCATTTATCTCGTCCTGTAATAAACAGTACATCTTGCTGGAAGTCGATTATGTCTCGAAATGGGTAAAGTTAAAGCTCTACCGACTAATGATGCAAAGGTAATGTTGAGTTTTCTTCATAAGCAGATATTCACAAGGTTTGGAACACCACGAGTTATCATAAGTGTTAAAGGGTCGCATTTCTGCAATCGTAAGTTCACTTCTATGATGCAACGCTACAATGTGAATCATCCCATCGCTACTGCCTATCATCCGCAAACTAATGGTCAAGCTAAAGTGTCTAATAGAGAGATCAAGCGCATTCTAGAGAAAATGGTTTTTCCGTCAAGGAAAGATTGGTCTTTGAAGCTCGATGAAGTTGTTTGGGCTTACAGAACAACATACAAGACTCCACTTGGGATGTCCCCATTTCAACTTGTCTATGGTAAGGGATGTCATTTACCTGCGGAGCTTGAGCATAAGGCTTATTGGGCATTGAAGAAGTTAAACCTTGATCTAGATGCAGCTGGGAAGAAGCGAATGCTTCAGTTAAATGAACTTGATGAATTTCGACTTCAAGCGTACGAAAATAAAAAAATATACAAGGAAAAGGTAAAAAGGTGGCATGACAGGAAGCTATCGCCTAAGTCATTCGTGCCGGGGCAACAAGTTCTTCTATTCAATTCTCGTCTCCGACTTTTTCCTGGAAAGTTGAAATCAAGGTGTTCTGGACCTTTTATCGTCAAAACTGTATTACCACATGGAGCGGTGGAGATTTTTGAGAACGATTCGGGCTAAGCATTCAAAGTAAATGGTCAGAGATTGAAGCACTATTATGGGGATACGACAAACCTTGAAGTGGTTAGTGCCGTTCTATTGTCAACTTGATCGCATTACTCTACGTCAAGCTAATGACGTAAAAGAAGCGCTTCTTGGGAGGCAAGCCAAGATATGAGACCATAGGAACCCTTAGAATTTAGTACTTTATCCAAAAACCCAAAAAAAATCAGAAAAATGTTGGCAGAATTTTTTTTTCCAGAGACCTTGCAGGCGCCCGCCTGCTAGGAACATGCGGTCGCGTGCGAGCAGGCGCCCGCCTGCTGGTGCCAGGCGACCGCCTGCAGACCTAATTTTTGAAAAAACAGTTTTCAGCCTATAAAAAAAACAGAAAACACAAAACAAAAACCACAGCCCATAATCCCCGTTAACCCACGATTTTACCCCTCATAATTAACCACAATCCCCACTTCTAATCAAATTCAAACCCTAATCTTTCTATATATATACGTACAACCTCTCCTTACACATCCCACACACTTTCAACTCTACAAAATCTCTCATATACACCAAACACAACTCTCTAACCCTTATTCTCAGTTTTCATGGCCCCTAAGACATCACGAACTGTGGGTAGCAGCAGCACCAACCCGACTGCTACTGATTCCTCGAGGAGTACTGCTGTGAGGCCCCGATTATTGGATAGGGCTGCTGAAGAGGAATATGCCAAGCTTCTTACTAAGTCGATTATGAAAGAGATGGGCTTTTTGCCATCAGGGAGAGATGGTGAGTTGTTGCCGATGATTGCTGAAAAGGGATGGATTATATTCTGCGAGTCACCTGAGGTGGTTCCGATGAGTGTTGTTCGCAAGTTCTATGCAAACGCCAAGGCCGACAAGAATGGGTTTTCTATTATTCGTGGGCTTACTGTTGATTATCAGCCCGTGGCGATTCGCCGTGTGATTGGGCAGTGACAAAGGAAACCACAGGAAGAGAATTGGAATGAAAAGGCCCCTGAGGATTTTGATTCGGACTTAATTATTGCTACTCTCTGTCAGCCGGGTACAGTGTGGAAGTTTTAGAGGGGATCCAACGATTATCGTTATTTCCCTGCTGTCGCGATGAACAGGTATGCTCGTGCTTGGAATGCATTTATTTGTGCTAAAATTCTGCCTTCTTCACATGCAGATGAGGTTACAGTTTAGAGGGTGAGGTTGTTATGGGGGATTCTGAATGAGGAATATTATGTGGACCTTGGTGAGTTCATCTACCAAGGGATTTAGAAGTTTTTAAGGGGGAAGTCGTAGTACTCTATCCCGTATGCCTCTATCGTCATAAAGCTATGCAAGGCAGTTGGAGTCCAGTGGCCTTCTTATGAGCAGTTGCAGATGCCGGCCGCTCCTATTGATTCATCGACACTGAATGTGATGCATGAGTGGAAGCGTGGAGAGCCCGAGTCACATGGTTTGGGATATCGGTTCCCAGTTGGTGTTCCAGCAGCTGGTGCTACCATGGCCACGACCAGTCAGGCTCATGGAGAGGCAGGTTCTTCGAGAGCCCAGGGAGGAGATGGTTCGGGATTGGCTGATGTCCAGTACAAGAGGCTTTCCAGGAGGATGGATGCGATGTATGAGTCGCAGAGTCGGTTTGCGCAGGAGCTCACCCTAGCACTTGGGACTACATTTAGAGGCCTTTGAGCTGACATCCTGTGGCCCGTTTATGGTGAGGATTCTGCTTATCCACCTCCTGATACTCCACCCTCTGAGGGTGATGATGATGATGATTCTTCTGAGTAGGTATACCCTGTGTTCCTTTCTATTACCTTCACTGGGGACAGTGAAGATTTTAAGTTTGGGGGTGGTAGTTAAGGAACATATTTGTGTGTGTCATGTAGTTGCATTTTCATGTTAGTTTAGTTCATATAGTTGCATATTTTTGCCTTGTAGTTTTTTTTATTTTATCTTTATTTTTATTTTATAGCTTTAATTATCATGTCATATAGCTCATATATAGACCATGATCCCTTTGTGTTGCTTTACCGATTAATATGTGATATTGATGCGAGTGTAGTGATAGCGTTAGAGTGATGTTGAATCTTGTTAGGTTGGCATGCATGCTAGAAACACTTGTAATTTCACTAAGTCTTAGAGTATGCTTAAGGGCTATATTGTTGTCATGGTTTGATGGTTTTTGAGGTTAATCTATTGCTTATGCTTAGAATGTATGATAGGCTCTTAATGACAATGGACATGAAAAGATAAAAAATTGGAAAAAATTGGAATCCATTGCTAGTTGTGGCTAGGCGTCAAATGGCTAGTAGCCGGCTCGTATTGTATACGAGTAGTCTAGGGTTGAGCAATATGGAGTGAAACGCACTTGCTCAGAAAATAGAAAAAAAAAGAAAAAAAAGAGAAAAAAAGGAAAAAAAAAAGGAAAAGAGAAAAAATACGGTTTAATGCGCAATTGATCACGAGTGAGTTCTTTGGTATTCGAGTTATTAAGTTCTTAGGGGACTTTATGCTTAGTGACCTAAGGCTTTTATAGTCTGGGATCCGCTAACCTAACGCTCGCTAAATGGGTACCATTGCATAAGTCTTTTGGGGACCTCACTCATTGCACGATCAAATAAGCATTTGTTTATGTTTTGAATAAAAGCATGATTCCGTAATAAACTCCCATAATCTTGAAGTGTTATAAGTCATTTTGTGTCTAGAATATATTCTTAGTATAAGCTTGTGATTGCCTTGAGGATAATTAAGTTATGGTGATTGATCTTGTTTCGAAGCATATCTGTTAAGCATTCGCACACACCACATTTCTAGTTGTATGTTAGCTTGCATGATTTGATTGATCTTTAGTCGCCTAATTGCATTTGTTGATATTTCATGTGTTGGTTGGTTTAGTCATCGCGATGGGGATCGATGCATTCATATAGTTGCATTCATGCATGTTTTGTTCTGAGTTTGAGTCTGTGCTGCTTGAGGACAAGCATCGATTTAAGTTTGGAAGTGTGATAAGTGGCATTTTATACCACTTAGAGCATCTCATAACGGCTTGAATTGGTGTCTTGAACTTGAGTATTTTTTGTATTTGACGCGTTTTTCTAGTGTTTTTGCATTTCAGGGTATAACTGCTTAGATGGGTGGATTTCATCAAAATAAAGCCTAAAGAAGTGCTTGGAATCCGTCCCGGGTTGATGTGCGAAGAATTCAGCAAATACAGAAGCAAAATAATAATTTTTCCAGGAGGGTTGTAGGCGCCCGCCTGGTAGCAGGCGCCCGCCTAGAAGGAGGAGGCGGCCGCCTGGGTGCGGATTTTCATATTCTGGAATATATTAATTCGAGTTCAATTAGACTTCTGTGAGCACTGATTTTTTTGGGCTATTATATAAAAAATCTTGGAAGACGTTTTCTAAAGACAAGTAACAAGAGCAAAGGCAAGAAGATCAAGAAGACCGTTTTAGCACGCAACAACGAAGAAGAGGAAGAATACGTTTATCTTGTGATTCTTTTATTTCGTTGTAACAGTGGATGCTAGTTTTCTTTACTCTTCGAACCTTAATACTCTTGTGACATACTTCATTGTTTATTAAGTATTTTTATTAGTTTATATCGTTGTGTTATTATCACGCTTTCATATGAACCCATGGTGACGATGAGTTCTATTATGGGCTAATCATAATCATGGGATCATAGCGGAATTACTATGGATTTCTTTAGTTAATTGTTTAATACCTTGGTATGTGGTGATTGTATGATATCTAGCATAGGTTGTGCTTATCCGTATTATGTGTGTCGCGAACATGTAAGATAGTCTGTTAATCTCTTGTGAAGCGACAGTGAATCTTGAGATTTAGAACTTGCCATGCTAGCATAGGTTCGTGTATTGTATGAATGATTAGTAGGTAACTCTAACCGTTTTACTTGCCCTGTGTAATCATAATGAATAACTTGCGCTTAAATCGATATGTTGTCAAATTCTGTAGACATATAGGGTCTCAACATAATTGATGCATATTCAACTTCTATCTTAATTGTGGATGCTTGGTAGAATGGTATTCGTACAACGAAAGTTGGCGTTTATCAGTTTCGTGTTGTTCGATTAATATCATCACCATTACATGCTAAGGGTAATAACAATAACTATTGAATGAAGTAGTAACGAAGTTATGATCTCATGTGTGTTTAATATTGTTAATTCAAGTGTTTAATTCTCATAGCTATTATTAGTTAATCAATCTTAATTGTTAATTATCTTGACATTGAAGAGTCATCATACATTGGTGAGTAAGAGTTAATTAAATATAATTAATCAGAGTCTTTGTGGGAACGAACTAGAAATTATTCTATATTACTTACGAACGCGTATACTTGCATGAATATTTAGCGCATGCTTTGTGCCTAACACGACTATGCGGGTGATTTTCAAAAATTTAAAACGAGTTTTCGAAAAAGAGTTTCTTAACAAAATTTCTAATAGGTCTTTAAACAAATGAGTTTTAAAAATTTGGTTGTCAAATTACTACTTGATTTTCTAGTTATTATAAGCATTGGATTATCCAGAAGAATACCTGATCCAAACTCGATATTATTAACTCAAAGGGCCAAGTGGACCCGCTATTACGGAGAAATTTAAAATTTTCTCGAAAGATGAGTGCAAATCTTGTTTAATATTGTATTAATAATAGAATCAATGTGCGGAAACATTATTTATCCAATTCATGAAATTATTAAAGTTTAAAGGATTTGTTGATTTAAAAGAAGCCAGAGTATGGTTGAAGAGGATTGAGAGATTTCCAGATTTTTGAAGAAGAATATTATTACTATCAACGGAGTCGAGGTGTTACATGATCGATGGTTATTCTACGCGGCATATATGAAATTAGAGACTATGTTAGTATATGTAACACCCCCAAATCCAAGGTCGTGAATTTGGGTCGTTACGATCACTTATCAATTAAATAATTCTCTTTTCATAATATTACTCGACCTTTTATTCAAATTCACACACACACAAGTTATATGCTTGGAAACGATAACAAATAAATCATCTCCACTTATCTACCTGACGAGGCTGGCGCTCAAAAAGCCTACAGAACTCATGAGCGTTCCTTACCCGCCTACGGACAGCAGTCCTGATCTAATCCATGCCGGTAGTCTGTTGTGATATGATATATAAAAGAAAGGGTGAGCATTATAGCTCAGCAAGGTATATATCCCCATAATTAAGTATGTAAGGATAAATAAAACCAATAATTATACTTTGTATCTCCAAAGCATTCTGAAAGTTTATATGCTTGTCAAATTTATAATATTCTCAAAATCAACTACAATAGTATATCCACTGGATACTTGTATTCATCTCTTTCTCAAAATCATTTTATACTCGTACTCATTTTATTTCAAAATCTCAAGATGTTACTCGAACCAAGATTCTCAAATGGGTGTGATATATATTCATCAACATCCCAATTTAAAACTCAGCCTTATTGGCAGATTTCTCAAATGGATTTGATATATAATCATCAACATCCTTATTTAAACTCGGTCTTATCGGCAGATTTCTCAAATGGATTTGATATATATTCATCAATATCCTTGTTTAAAACTCAGCCTTATCGGCTCTCTGTTGTATATTTCACAACAGTTTTTTTTCCAAAATGGAAGAAAGGGAATATACTGGAATAAACCAGGTATCGATGATCAGCCGAATACAAAATTTTCTCTACTAGTAGAAGGAATACAAACCTAGCCGCCTTTGGGCTGATCAAGACACTACACGGTGGTTGCCCATTGTCGTGCAAGTCCGAAAGTCAATGGTCACATAGACCATATAACCGTACAATGCGCCACTCCGCGCTTGCATAATGCGCCACTCCGCGCCTGGTCACTGCCCGATATCACTCCATGCCGGGAAGGCCACATTCCAGTCCCAAGACAATTATATCTTTTGCTCAAAATCCTTTTTCGAAGGAATAGGTCGTTAAAAGTTGACCATTAAATAAGATAATTTATTCATCACTTTTAACTCAATTGATCTTTGGGAGTTGTCGGAGTTTTGAATTTAAAATCATTTTTAAATCCCTATATGTAGTAGGGTGACACATATAATACTCACTTTTTCTTTATTGAACGAGGAAGCAAAACTCTTATTGTAACACCCCCAGATCCGGGGTCGGGGATCCGGGTCGTCACGGTCTTTCTTTCCACAATATCACTTCACTTAATTAATAATAAATGACCTTATGCTGTGACCCCACACTAATACACACCACAACCCGTTATAGTCTCAGAGATGAAATTTAAATAAGTACAAGTCTTTGAATCCACAATTTAAAAGTTATTACAACCCAAAATGATTACTTGATAAATTTACAGTTAATTGCCATTATCTGCCACAAGTTATAATTATACATAATTGATTCTCAAAAGTAGATGGTCTGATCTACAATAGATCTACCTCTGCAGCTATAGCAGCTACAACATCAACGGGAAGACGCGGGACGCTTCCCACGCGCTTGCGCTGGGTCTGCTGGAGTCTGGCCATCTTTCCTAACTGTTGTTGTGTGATGAAGAAATAAAGCAAGGGTGAGCAGCAAGCCCACCAAAATAATATGTATAATGATTTACAGTATATGAGTCTACTCATAATACTCATGAAAGTCTTGGTCAAAAGAAATGAACCAAGTTAATAACTTAATGCGATGAAGTCGCAAAATATTCAGTATATATATATACATATATACTTTTCAAAATATTGGAAGTCCTCTTCCATGCATAATATACACAAAGTCCCAGTGTATAACTGTATATAAAAAAATATCGTTGCAAGGTGATCTCATATATCTAACCTTGTCTCAACGTTTTTCTGAAAATCTTTGTCATTCATAAGACAATTATTAATTAGATATAAGTTTAAAAGATGAAGTTACCAAATACTTCACTACACTTATATCATTCCCAAATACTACTTGAACTACCACCGTTCAAGTTATAACCAGTTTCAAAAGTTCATCCCACTGATGAGACCACAAGATAAGACTTGAATAGATTCAATCTTTGAAATATTATTGAATGAAAAAGTTATGAGATACTTTATTTAGTCCCGATATATATATCTCCACATACATATATCCCTTTAAACATTTCCTGGAACCTCTGTTATGCAAAGTATGAACAGAGTTTGAAACATCCAATGAATTTTGGAAAGGAAAAGAATTTTGGCATAAACCCGATATCTCGCTGATCAGGCAAAGATACCAATAAGTAACCTTTTCTACTAGTAGATGGACGAATTCCCCACTGGTCATCACCCTGGTCATAATTAAGACCTATGCTGGACTGCCACTCAGCCACCTATGCATTTGATGGACTCCCACTGAGCCACTTACACAATAATAGACCGTACCTCGGCCTGTCGCTTATGCCGACTCAATGAGAGGGGCTTACTTCCCGAACGTTGGGCAAGTAATCAATTCATTTACCAAATCTGCAACCTTGTTGCGAATATAAAATACACCACAGAGCCGGATTCCCCAGGTTTTGAGCGAGTATTTAAATCCCCTTAAAAGGAAGATCTTAAATATAAAAATGAGTTTTGGGATCCGCTCTGACTTTTAGAAATCATTTTGAAGACTCGAAAACACTTTAAAGAGTGTTTGGAGTAAGGCTAATTTAATGAAGTAAATCAGTCCCCAGAATATTAGAAAATATCTGAATATTATTAATTAAATAATATTCCCATAAAGAATAATCTTTATAAAAATAATTGAAGTAGAAGTATTAAAACTTATACTTAAAACGAGTATTAAATAACCCAAGATATACTTATATGAAAGTATTATCTTTATTTGAATAATCGAAAATAAGTTTGATTATTGACATCTTATTCTTTAATAAAATAAAGAATATATTTCAGCAAATAATCGGAGTCATAGATCCTCAAATAAATATTCAAATAATATTCATTAAATAATATAAACTGAGTCATAAGCCTTCGAATGAATATTCAAATAATATTCAATAAATAATATAAAAGAGTCATAAGCCCTCGAATGAATATTCAAAAAATATTCAGATAAATAAATAAAAGGAGTCATACGCCTTCGAATAATATTCAAAATAATATTCATTAATAAAGTAAAAGGAGTCATAAGTCCTCGAATGAATATTCAAAATAATATTCATTAATAAAATAAAGTTAAAGTTATCGAATAAACCTTATTCGATTAATAGTTTTAAAAACTATATCCATATATATATATATATAAATAAATATATATATATATAATATACTCGGGAACATCGACTCCCGGTTTAGAAATATGTTCACCTTTTATCCCCTATACTAAGGGTATACGCAACTACTTGCTTATTTCTAGCATAGGTATTATGCAACTATAAGCATTGAAATCAACAGATAGATAACCAGATTACGAAACAGACATGCATATATACCATATTAGCATGCTCCAATATATCGCAAAATTTGCTAATAACAATCATGCAATATCACAAGATAATGCATATACATATATTCATCACAACAACAGTATAACGGGTAGAAAACTTGCCTGAGCGACTGGGGGTTACGAATGGCTCGGGACGAGTCTGGTAACCTATAAACAACAAGTAAGTTGGAATTAAACCAAAATCACTTGTAATTCTATACTTTAACTAACTTAGACTCTAACGCTTGTTTTGCGCTCACTGATTCGCTTAAGTCACTCGGGTACCCTCGGCTCCACCATTTTTAATAATTTAACCTTTACGAGTTTTAAAGAGATTCCTTCGCGAGTGACTTACCAACTGCCTAAAACACTTACCATAAATGTTTCATGCATTAATTAACCCTTTTTGGTCTTTAACCTACATTTCAAAGTAAGGCGAGGGAAAAAGTTTCGTTCGTGAAACGCCGTTACTTGAAACGGTCGTTTCTCCTAAACCGTAAATCAGAATCGAACGAACTACATATCAAAACGAAGCTCGTAACATGAGCTATCTAAACATGGCAGTGGTCACAATCTAGCAGGGGGTTCTCGGGTCCTAATGCTATGCACAAAAACAGTCCAAAGAAAATCGGACGTTACGACGGCTATGTTTACGCGATTTCCAATATTTTTAAACCATTCAAACCCATTCCAAATCAACCCCAAATCCAACCTCAAATCCATCATACAACAAACATCCATCCTTATCACATCATAACAATCCCAACAAATCCACATTAACCATTTATACTATTCTTTATCATGAATTTAAACTACACTTAAGTTCATTAATCAACAACCAAGATTTACAACTTCAAAAACAACCCAAAACCCATTAATCTCTACATACACAATCATCAAGCCTCTCATGAACTCTAATACTCATTTTATGCTCTTAACTTTCAATAACAAAGCTTGGTTAAGAGATTATACCTTCCTTGGAGAGTGGAGAATCAAGGGGATGGCTTGGAATCATCTTTAAAGCCCTTATCCAAGCTTAATCTAAACAAAACTTCAAGAACACAAATTTTAGTTCTTGAAAACACTATTCACCATCTTCTTTGATGATTTATAGAAAAAGATTGGCTTGGATTTAGAAGCTTAAACTTATAGGAAGTATGTAACTTAACTAGGAGAAGCTAGGATAATTACCTTGCTAAATAGTAAGTGGAGGAGCTTGGATCTTCAAAAATTAAGAAAAGGACCCGTGAGCTTCCATGGAGAAAGAAGAAGAGAGAATTTTGTGTTTTGCCTTGTTTTGATTTTTTGGTTGGTTGATTTGGTTTTTGTTTTTGATTTAGTAATTTACCTTCTTGCCCTTGGATTTGTGTGGTTACAAAGCCACCACACCTCCTCCTTCCCATGTCATGCTTATCTCATCCACATGATGTCATCCTTCCTTCCTTGTCTTCTTTCTATTGGTTGGATGACATCATTCCCATTAATCCCTTTGATTAACTTCCTAATCGTTTGCCTAATGACCGCTGATCTGCTATACGGTTCGCTTAACTTTCGTTCTCGTTTATCGTTTGAAGGATCATACCCGGGATCTTATTACTTAGGTTCCCTTAACCTTTCTCAATACATTATATTCCTTTTTATGATCCTCTATTATAATCCTTTAATTTAAATCCTTTTTATCCTGTTACCTCATACTCAATTCTCTCCGTATCTTGTGGATTTCCGGGAAAAACCAAAGTGTTCGGAATTGGATTCTGACGATCTTTACATACACTTATATACTTCATAGAGTACTAATAATATCCCAGAATATCCATAACAGAACCCCTACATAGTGTGGCATGAAAAGTTTTCTCGTTCAGCAAAAACACTATTCATAAGGGTTTCAAATTTTCTCAAAAATTGGGGTTATTACAGTCTCCCCTCCTTAAAAGGATTCCGTCCCGGAATCAGATAGAAATGAATAGGGATACTTTCTTAGCATTACACTTTCTAACTCTCGAGTCAATTTTCCCACATTGTGGTTCTACCACCAAACTCTGCCTAGTTTGATAATCCTTCTCCTCCTCCTAAGCACTTGTTCCTTTTCACTCTATAACCCTTCCTGGTTGCTCCGTATAGGTTACGTCGGGTTGCATATCTATGCGCTCATACGCCTCTATTTATCTGGCATCTGAATAACACTTCCTTAACATTGATACGTGAAACACGTTATGAACTTGTTACGTATTTGGGGTTAGGGCTAGCTCATATGCTAACTTCCCAAACGTCTTAATATATCCAAGGGTCCAACAAATTGTAGTCTTAGCTTTCCTTTCTTTCCGAACCTCATCAATCCTTTCCAAGGGATACCTATAACATTACTAGGTCCCCTATTTCATACTCTTTATCCTTCCGTGTCAAATCAACATACTTATCATGTCCATCTTGGGCTACTACCAGCCGTCCTCTGATTAGATCTATCATATCCTTGGTCTTTTGGACTACTGCGGGTCCGAGCATCTTGCGCTCTACAACTTCATCCTAACATAAGGGAGATCGACATTGTCTTCCCTCAAGGATCTCATAAGGCGACATCTCGATAATGACATATGATCTATTGTCGTAAGAAAACTCAATCCGTGTTAAGTGATCATTCCAAATTCTTTCAAGTCTATTGCACAGACTCTCATCATAGCTTTTAACATTAAAGCTTTTGCTTCTCAATACCCATTCTTTTCCAGTTCGTAATCGCTATCACCTTCCGTTCCTAATATTATACGGGTTATACTTTTGCTCGCTAGCGTTCTATAACCTTTTAATAACCACGTCAACCTCAGTATCACGAATGTGTCCCCATTCCGCATACTACCACCACTTTATTACTCCTTTTTCAGTTGTTTCTATTTTCCAAAATTTGATCAATCAAATAGAAGTAAAGGAATTTGTTGAGAGATCACTATGATCATGAACACTTGTTATATTGCATAGTTAGTACAGAAGGTGGCCAGCCTTTAGTACTTGACAAGCAATTAAACAACATGTGGTATCCTACTAGGCTTCTATCACAAAGATAGATAGTCATTCGGCAATACCTCCCCTTCTGGAAGGGTTGTTCTTCTCAGCTTACATGAAATGAAAAGAAGAGAAAAGAACGAACTGAAGAGAATTGTATATATGAAAAAAATATACTGCCACAAAATATCTGGCTTGGAACCTACCTCTGAACTATAGAGGTTTGTCATAGAAGAACAAAACATATATGTATTTATATCAACATCAAGTATTATAGCATCGCATTTCACGTGCCTAAATGTTTTCGCTATCCCGTCCATCATTCTATGGACTCATGCTCTTCCTCGAGCTTATACATAATCACCTTTGAAACTCCCTCGACATCGAAAATCGAATTTGGGATCTCATTCTATACATCATCGTTACTATAATTCTATGCTTGCACCGCAACCTTCCTCGTATAATAATATGACTCTCTATTGATAAGAAAGAATAATTATTCACCAGGTAGATACTCTACTTAATTAGTCTATCAATTATAACTTATACACTACCACTACCCGATTAGTGGTACTCAATCTCAACACCCATTCCAATACAACTCTCACGGTTGTAATCAGCTCGATACTCGCAGAATCATTGCTGCCTTACTATGGTCCACCACTGACCTACTGTAGCCATTCATTTTCCATGGAGTTTTAATAGCTAACCATACGGAGTCCATACATATCGTATCGAATTCTTCTAAGGAGGTAACATAATCCCCATTCTTGATTCATGGAGTACACTCCTGATTCTGACATACATACATGACATGAAGCAGATAAAATTGCAGAAGAGTTTCGCTCAAAGCAACGATAGCAGGTTAATACCATTCTAAATCATATGCCTTAAATAGAAGACTTACTCAAAGGTTCGTCTAGTCCTTTTTGAACTATGGTCCTGGCTTATCTCAAGATAGTATCTTCTGAGATAGATAGCCCGCTCATGGCGATTACACGAATTAAACCTTTACTAACTACTATTACGGTTGGGTATTGCACAGTCATCAGAAGGAATGTCAATCTTCCAAACCATAATACAACCTTCACAGTTTTAACCATCATCACTGTATTCCTTTGGCACAAGTGCCTATAATTATCCTCTTACCTTTAAAGTGTCGGCCACCTCTTTGGCCTTTCCTGATAGTACAATTTCCTTACAGTCAATGTCATTTTAACCACCTCCAAATAATTTTCTACCTCATTTCAATCACAGCTTATGTGAAGATGTATTCCTTAAAATCTGATGAGTAAAAAAAAAAAAAATCACCATTTTTCCATAAGTTATTGCCTCAGTCTTTAGAGGTTAATCACTGTCATGACTGACTCTCAATTATACTTAGAGCATCTTCTATCTTAAGTCCTAATTGCCCTGAACAATTTCGACCATTACTGGTTCGATCCATACCTTCTCGTGGTTTAACACGTGCCTCACTTGGCATCAATATAATTACGTCATATTTCCTTTATCAACATTTCTATTCTTGAGAATTTTGAATATTACCTTTTTCCTTATAAAACCTCTAGGGTTATCCTTGAATCGTTCCTCCTGTATTCCTTAGATACAGGGCATATCAAAATACCATTTACTACTACTAGAACCATTGTCTATATACTTCTGAAAAAAATTCTCCACTGATTCTTAAAGGTTGTTATTACCTTAATCCTTTCCAATTCATCCTGTCAAATTTCATATTATCCCTATTAAGGGTGAAATGCCAACCTTTATGCATTCCCCTAGGATTCATTTTAAGTTACCGATGTTCTATCCTTAATTCCACCTTTGAAAAGGTACATGCATCCATCCAGGGATAAATAAAGTCATATATCCCTGATAAGGGTATCTTATTCAACATTCCCCATCTCGATAGTCTATACCTCACTTCATAATAGCATCCTTATTCAAATCGAGGTCAATCCATATGGCCTCCAAAAGATAACAATGGTCATCCGCTTGTCTTGCCTAATTTGGTAACGATAACAAGGATGTTCTGGAAGATATTGGTCGTGTTCAACGTGAACTTCTTCTTAATAATTCCTTATTTACTTTTGTTGTTTCTCAACAGTCACCTCAATGTTGGGATATCTCTCATATCTGGCGTCTCCCTTTCTGGGTATCAAGCCACCGCTCTTACACTTCACATTCTTGAAGGTCACTTCCTTCATCCAATTTTCCTAGTTTCTTACTTTCTTGTCTCCTCAGTCTATTCGCGTCTCATTGTCTATCCTTCGAATTATCTCAAGGTTTCCTTGAATCTTTCCAACTTACAGGGGATAAAATATATGTATCTCTTATACCTTCAACCATCAATTTAACTCATGGTGAATCACTCTCATCCGGACGATTACATACTTTTCTATTTCTATTTCTACGAGTCTTTAGGGTTTCCTCATACCCAACTCCTTTATCATTCCTCAAACTCTCTTGCCTTTATATTCCTTTCCACTTCATTTTCCTTTTTATTTTCCTTTCTCTTATCATTATTTCATGAACCAACACAACATAAGCATTGATTTCAAATATCCCGTCATTCTGGATTCGCGTCTTCAGAACGAATCTTAACAACTTTTACAGCTTAGACTCATAATTCATCATACTCGTCTGTCTTTGTTCTGGCTCTAAAGCTTTTACACTATCTCCTTATCTTTGGGAATTACTTTCCCGAAAACAATTGACTGAACTTAAATCAGTTTATTCTAACCTCTGGCTCCGTGCCTTTCTTGGTCTTTCACCAATGGGTGGTCTCTCTCTTAGGAGGGTAAGTGACAAAAATGGTCTTTTGTGGTTCATCAATCATTTTGAATCTCAAATGATTCCTATATTTCCTTTAGCCAGGTTCTTGCCTCGGCTGGGTCAGCCTGTTCCTTGGAACTCTGAGAGCTTAGCGATTTAAAGGTCATGAAAGAATTTCACACCACATTGTTTCCTCAAGGTGGTGGTTGGGAATAAAATATAAGTTCTGTTTAGACAGGTTCATGAATTTCCGTATAGGAGTACCGTCTCGGGTCTCCTATCTCGCTCGACTTTTGCTTTCTTAGTCTAAATATTTCTTCCTACTCCCCATAATTGGAGTCATCTTTTAAATTTAAAATCTTCATTTTCCACTTTATTATTTTCCGGGTTCTTTATATCTTAATTGCGACCTCCCTGATTATCACGTTCAGGGTTTGCTCTAAATCTTATTCCTCAACTAGCTTTCATCTAAGATTTCATCTTTAGGCTCTTGAACGTTTGGAACCCAATTTCTATAGGAATGCCTCATTATTCCTTTATCATCTTTCTCGGTATTAATCTCATATCTATTTGTTGGCTCTCTGCCTTCATTCATCACTTTTACTGGCACAATATTTTCTTTTCCAATAATTCGGGCTGTATTGCAATCTCAAACAGCTTTTCGGTACCGGCTCCGGTTACCTTCACTTCTATTTCCATTTCCTCAAAATCTCTTATAAACTCCCCAAAAGACATTATCATCTTGAGTCTCTCCTTTTTACTAAGGGCATCAGCCACCACATTGGCTTTCCCCCGAATGATAAAGAATCTCATAATCATTATTCTTGATTAGCTCTAACCGCCTCCTCTGGCGTATGTTGAGCTCTTTCTACGTAAAAATGTACTAGAGCTCCTATGGTTTGTGTAAATCTTGCACTTCTCTCCATACAAGTAGTGCTTCCAATCTTTAGGGTAAAACTATTGCTACGAGCCTAAGCTCATGGGCGGTGATATCGAATTTCATATTACCTTAATTGTCTTGACGCAGACGCGATTATCTTGCTGTGCTAAGAAGCACCCTAATTCCTTATGCGAAGCGTCACTTACAAATCACAAAATCTCCTTTTTCATCCGGCAACGCCAACATATGGGCCGCCACCAACCTTTGCTTCAGTTGTTAAAATCTTTTCTCGTATTTCTCTGTCCATTCGAACTTCTCAGTCTTACGAGTAAGCCGCGTTAAAGGGGCTACTATCTTTACAACTTGAACGAACCTCTGGTAGTGACCGACCAATCCTACCTCTGGTAGTCGACCTAACCATGGTCATCAATTCATCAGTGGTCCTTTATTCATTCTTGTCAGGATCCTCCATGGGATCCTCCTCAGCAACTATCCCTTCTAGGACAACATCCTTAATATCAACATCATCCGGTCCTGCATTAGGACACTCTATCGGATCCACAATCCGATCTCCAATTAGTAATAAAATATCATCGCGCTGTTGCTCCTCAACCTCAGGGTTCGGAGTCCCGCTACTCTATACGATAATGAACTACGCTTCTATCGCTACATTTATAAGGGTTCCCATAAGGGTTTTAACTGTCAGTACTACGTTAGGTAGTCCGACTATGAACTTGGCAAGAGTTCTTATTATCTTAGTGAACTTATTATCTTTACGTCCCATCATCTCTGAGGTTTATAACGCTTAGCTCTGATACCATTTCTGTAACACCCCCAGATCCGGGGTCGGGGATCCGGGTCGTCACGGTCTTTCTTTCCACAATATCACTTCACTTAATTAATAATAAATGACCTTATGCTGTGACCCCACACTAACACACACCACAACCCGTTATAGTCTCAGAGATGAAATTTAAATAAGTACAAGTCTTTGAATCCACAATTTAAAAGTTATTACAACCCAAAATGATTACTTGATAAATTTACAGTTAATTGCCATTATCTGCCACAAGTTATAATTATACATAATTGATTCTCAAAAGTAGATGGTCTGATCTACAATAGATCTACCTCTGCAGCTATAGCAGCTACAACATCAACGGGAAGACGCGGGACGCTTCCCACGCGCTTGCGCTGGGTCTGCTGGAGTCTGGCCATCTTTCCTAACTGTTGTTGTGTGATGAAGAAATAAAGCAAGGGTGAGCAGCAAGCCCACCAAAATAATATGTATAATGATTTACAGTATATGAGTCTACTCATAATACTCATGAAAGTCTTGGTCAAAAGAAATGAACCAAGTTAATAACTTAATGCGATGAAGTCGCAAAATATTCAGTATATATATATACATATATACTTTTCAAAATATTGGAAGTCCTCTTCCATGCATAATATACACAAAGTCCCAGTGTATAACTGTATATAAAAAAATATCGTTGCAAGGTGATCTCATATATCTAACCTTGTCTCAACGTTTTTCTGAAAATCTTTGTCATTCATAAGACAATTATTAATTAGATATAAGTTTAAAAGATGAAGTTACCAAATACTTCACTACACTTATATCATTCCCAAATACTACTTGAACTACCACCGTTCAAGTTATAACCAGTTTCAAAAGTTCATCCCACTGATGAGACCACAAGATAAGACTTGAATAGATTCAATCTTTGAAATATTATTGAATGAAAAAGTTATGAGATACTTTATTTAGTCCCGATATATATATATATATATCCACATACATATATCCCTTTAAACATTTCCTGGAACCTCTGTTATGCAAAGTATGAACAGAGTTTGAAACATCCAATGAATTTTGGAAAGGAAAAGAATTTTGGCATAAACCCGATATCTCGCTGATCAGGCAAAGATACCAATAAGTAACCTTTTCTACTAGTAGATGGACGAATTCCCCACTGGTCATCACCCTGGTCATAATTAAGACCTATGCTGGACTGCCACTCAGCCACCTATGCATTTGATGGACTCCCACTGAGCCACTTACACAATAATAGACCGTACCTCGGCCTGTCGCTTATGCCGACTCAATGAGAGGGGCTTACTTCCCGAACGTTGGGCAAGTAATCAATTCATTTACCAAATCTGCAACCTTGTTGCGAATATAAAATACACCACAGAGCCGGATTCCCCAGGTTTTGAGCGAGTATTTAAATCCCCTTAAAAGGAAGATCTTAAATATAAAAATGAGTTTTGGGATCCGCTCTGACTTTTAGAAATCATTTTGAAGACTCGAAAACACTTTAAAGAGTGTTTGGAGTAAGGCTGATTTAATGAAGTAAATCAGTCCCCAGAATATTAGAAAATATCTGAATATTATTAATTAAATAATATTCCCATAAAGAATAATCTTTATAAAAATAATTGAAGTTGAAGTATTAAAACTTATACTTAAAACGAGTATTAAATAACCCAAGATATACTTATATGAAAGTATTATCTTTATTTGAATAATCGAAAATAAGTTTGATTATTGACATCTTATTCTTTAATAAAATAAAGAATATATTTCAGCAAATAATCGGAGTCATAGATCCTCAAATAAATATTCAAATAATATTCATTAAATAATATAAACTGAGTCATAAGCCTTCGAATGAATATTCAAATAATATTCAATAAATAATATAAAAGAGTCATAAGCCCTCGAATGAATATTCAAAAAATATTCAGATAAATAAATAAAAGGAGTCATACGCCTTCGAATAATATTCAAAATAATATTCATTAATAAAGTAAAAGGAGTCATAAGTCCTCGAATGAATATTCAAAATAATATTCATTAATAAAATAAAGTTAAAGTTATCGAATAAACCTTATTCGATTAATAGTTTTAAAAACTATATCCATATATATATATATATAAATAAATATATATATATAATATACTCGGGAACATCGACTCCCGGTTTAGAAATATGTTCACCTTTTATCCCCTATACTAAGGGTATACGCAACTACTTGCTTATTTCTAGCATAGGTATTATGCAACTATAAGCATTGAAATCAACAGATAGATAACCAGATTACGAAACAGACATGCATATATACCATATTAGCATGCTCCAATATATCGCAAAATTTGCTAATAACAATCATGCAATATCACAAGATAATGCATATACATATATTCATCACAACAACAGTATAACGGGTAGAAAACTTGCCTGAGCGACTGGGGGTTACGAATGGCTCGGGACGAGTCTGGTAACCTATAAACAACAAGTAAGTTGGAATTAAACCAAAATCACTTGTAATTCTATACTTTAACTAACTTAGACTCTAACGCTTGTTTTGCGCTCACTGATTCGCTTAAGTCACTCGGGTACCCTCGGCTCCACCATTTTTAATAATTTAACCTTTACGAGTTTTAAAGAGATTCCTTCGCGAGTGACTTACCAACTGCCTAAAACACTTACCATAAATGTTTCATGCATTAATTAACCCTTTTTGGTCTTTAACCTACATTTCAAAGTAAGGCGAGGGAAAAAGTTTCGTTCGTGAAACGCCGTTACTTGAAACGGTCGTTTCTCCTAAACCGTAAATCAGAATCGAACGAACTACATATCAAAACGAAGCTCGTAACATGAGCTATCTAAACATGGCAGTGGTCACAATCTAGCAGGGGGTTCTCGGGTCCTAATGCTATGCACAAAAACAGTCCAAAGAAAATCGGACGTTACGACGGCTATGTTTACGCGATTTCCAATATTTTTAAACCATTCAAACCCATTCCAAATCAACCCCAAATCCAACCTCAAATCCATCATACAACAAACATCCATCCTTATCACATCATAACAATCCCAACAAATCCACATTAACCATTTATACTATTCTTTATCATGAATTTAAACTACACTTAAGTTCATTAATCAACAACCAAGATTTACAACTTCAAAAACAACCCAAAACCCATTAATCTCTACATACACAATCATCAAGCCTCTCATGAACTCTAATACTCATTTTATGCTCTTAACTTTCAATAACAAAGCTTGGTTAAGAGATTATACCTTCCTTGGAGAGTGGAGAATCAAGGGGATGGCTTGGAATCATCTTTAAAGCCCTTATCCAAGCTTAATCTAAACAAAACTTCAAGAACACAAATTTTAGTTCTTGAAAACACTATTCACCATCTTCTTTGATGATTTATAGAAAAAGATTGGCTTGGATTTAGAAGCTTAAACTTATAGGAAGTATGTAACTTAACTAGGAGAAGCTAGGATAATTACCTTGCTAAATAGTAAGTGGAGGAGCTTGGATCTTCAAAAATTAAGAAAAGGACCCGTGAGCTTCCATGGAGAAAGAAGAAGAGAGAATTTTGTGTTTTGCCTTGTTTTGATTTTTTGGTTGGTTGATTTGGTTTTTGTTTTTGATTTAGTAATTTACCTTCTTGCCCTTGGATTTGTGTGGTTACAAAGCCACCACACCTCCTCCTTCCCATGTCATGCTTATCTCATCCACATGATGTCATCCTTCCTTCCTTGTCTTCTTTCTATTGGTTGGATGACATCATTCCCATTAATCCCTTTGATTAACTTCCTAATCGTTTGCCTAATGACCGCTGATCTGCTATACGGTTCGCTTAACTTTCGTTCTCGTTTATCGTTTGAAGGATCATAC